>NC_135778.1:28369862-28667561 GCF_028453695.1 Augochlora pura | reverse complement strand
GAAAAATTAAAAATCGTTCACGCTACCTTTTCAATTAGCCCAGGATCATGGTAATTAATTACAAAAGAACGCATCGTTGTATTTTCATGAAGACCGCGAGGATTCGGGACGATCGTCGATCGATTTACTGTTTAATGGAATAATGGTGGATAAATCGATCAGATTGTACGGGATAGCGGATCGCGGGCGTTGACTTTTCGCTCTTAAACCACGGGCGGCGCTCGTTAAGCGCGACAATTCGGGGGGGGGGGGGGGGGGGGGGGGGGGGGCTGTGTCGGTTTCCGCGCGGACAACCGTAAAACAAAGAAGAAACACGTGCGCGCTCTTTACCAATTCCCTTTCCCGGCGCCGGAATTCAATCACGAGGCATGTTTGTGCCAAAAAAATTCGCGGGCGCCGTTCAATATCCCCGGCCCGGTCGCGTCGCCACGCGAAAATTCCCGGCGCATCGCGCGCGCGGCCGCTCGCGCTCGCGTCGCGCGAGCCGCTTAATGGCCGTTGTTCGTTAGCAAGTGGAACTCGACGAGAGAGAGAGAGAGAGAGAGGAGCACTCTCTCCCCGCTTTTCAGCGTGCCGGGGAAAAAGCCCGTGACACAAAAACACCGATTGCCTGCTTTGTGCGCCGGGCCGGGCCGCGCGAAAGACACGTCGCCGCCGCGTTCGCGCGACCGACCTCGCCGTTAATTAATCACCGGCGGCCGATCGCGCCGCAAATCGCGCGGCTAAGCTCCCCTCCATCGAAATCCCGACCTACGCCGTCTGCAATTGCCAATGGCGCCGCCGTTAGCCGAATATTCGATTTTTGACGGTGATTTTCTTTTTTTTTTTTTCTTGAAAGAAGCCATCGGTCGGACCGCTCGGCTTTTCAAAGTATTTGTACAGGATTTCCCGGGAAATTTGATGGTTCTTCATGGTGTACGGGGTTAATTAAGAGGGGTTTCACTCATCGTATTCGTGATATCGAATTTGTTTGAAAAGTACAAGTCGCTGAAGTTGGCAAAAATAGTTCTGAGCTCCGATCGTTGGATCATTTATTACTTGCAGGAGTTGTGTCGATTTATGGCAAATGCCGGCCATTTTGGTGGAAGCAAACAATTCCACAGTAGAACGTACGTATAATTAGATATACTCTATGTCATCATTTTGTAAAATCCCTATTTGTTTATAAAACGCAGCAGTTTCGACGAGCGTAGTTCACTTTTCAGTCACTTAGAACTGTTCGTACTTAAAAATTTCTATCTCGGAAACTATTTATCCGATTCGCCTGATTCTTTTTTTTATTTATAATGAGGAAGGATCATTCTATAGTCAGGATATTTTCATCGCCTCGAAAAATAATTATGCAATCCGTGAAGCTTAGAAAAATATACCGAAAGTTCGTTCAGTCGAAAGCCTAATCGCGGCGACGTGCATTTATGCGTTTCGCAGGCGCGTAACACACGCGGGTACGTGATTCAGGGTGTCGAGGAGGGGGCGTGGGAGACCCAGGCTCCGTTTCCCGGGGCTGTCGTCACCGTTTCCACCCGAACACCGGCGAATTCATTTCCCGACAGGGGACAAATTCTGCGGCATTAATTCGTTCGCTCGGGCGCGGCGCTCCGTGCGCCGGCATAAAATTCCAGGCTGGCTCGGTTACACCCGACGAATATAAGTATAGCCAAAGGATACTGCAAGGAGCGCGGGTTATAATGGAGCTATGTATAATGAGTTTTCTTCCTGGACATTGTTTTGCGCCAAGTAATTCCGCTCGGACCCGGCCGGGACGGGCGCCCGCGCGCCAATTGCACCGGCGGCCCCGCGAGCGGCTGCACACACGCGCGTCCCGAAAGCATTCGCATGCTTCGCCAACTTTCCGGCAATTCATAGTTTTTGCCCGAATGTTCCGCGACACGTTCATTTCCGTTCTGATCGATTTAGCGACGCTTAATTAATAACCCCTGCCCGATTATTCGCGGTCGAGCCACGAAAAAGTTCGAACACTGCAAATCCATTTTCGACGAAACTTGTTAATCGTGTCGCGTAATTAAATGGGCTGATTAATAGCCAGCGGATTTCTATGCCCTTTGTATTGTTAAACAAGTGGCTTATACCCACCACGATTTATTTATTTATTTATTAATTAATGATTTAAACCATATAGCTTGTTTAATAAGTACAGCGTAATGTTCAATGAATATGATGCAATAATTGTGACTATACCACGTGAAATTAACATTGCGATAAGATGTAAATTTTACAGCTCTTTTCAACGTAGATTGTATAATAGTAATATTACCAAATATTGCAATAATATTAAAAGTGTCACGTTGCGACGATACGCGAGGCCAATTACGACGATTCGTCGCGAACAAAGTATTAATTGCGACAGGGTAGTTAAACGTTTGTTATGCGAATATCTAACTGGGAAACACTTCGTGCATCGAGTTGCGAAGTTGAAAGGAAAGTTTGTAATTTAGGGCGCGACGTGTCCGGCGTGGATGTAACACGGTTCCAGGCTGTGTGTCAACGATAATCCGAATTATTTTAAAATCTCATTAACGCCTCGCCGTGTGTACATTATTCTCCGGAAGGCTGGGCAAACGCACGTGGGGCCAGTTTGCATTACGCTCGAATTCCTACCCTCGCTGCTAACCGAGAGCTCGCTGCCGCCGCCCTTCCGTTCTTATGACTTTTTCAGCCGGCTCGTTCTACCCGGTTCTTTCTTATTTCTTCAGCTTTTGTTTCTTCCTTCTTCTCGGAGTCCGGCACACGCGTCTCTATTCGTTCTTGTTATATAACGCGATCGTGCAGCGAGTGGACAAAACGTTGCGTTCGACAGAAACGAGATTTCCGATGCTGTTCTTTCGTTTATTTTTTTACAAGCTCGTGTACCGTATGACCTAGTTCGTGGATAATAAAAGATGGTTTCAGTCGTCACCTCGATAGCCTTGCATTTGTTTGAAAGATATGGGTTATTGAAGTTGATGAAATTATTTCGGTATACTGATATTTTATTAATGCACCACTCGAGCGTATTGTGTTGATTCTGGCGGATGTCGGCCATTTTGGTGAAAATCGATGATTTTATAGTGAAATGCACGTGTAAATAGACCAGGTTTAAGTAATCATTTTGATAATTTCGCGTTTGTTTGAAAGATATGGATTATTGAAGTTCATGGAAATATTTCTGAGTACAAATATTTTACTAATTGAGAGAAATGCACTGATTCTGGCGGATGATGGCTATTTTTTGGAAGCCGATAATTTTACAGTGAAATTCACGTTTCATTCGGTGAGGTTTAAGTCATCGTTTCGACGATCCCCAATTTGTTTAAACAATATCAGCCACAATTCGAAAGCCAGGAAAGCGTCTGTTAATTTCTGAACGATTCGAAGATTTCGAATACTTTCGCCATTAGAATCTTCCTCCGACCATTTTATCCACTGAAATCTTTCTCCAACTATTTGATCCGAATCTTTGTCTATCCGGAGGAATCTTGGTTCTATCCAGCGGAATCTTCGTCTATCCAGTAGAATCAATCTCTGCCCGTTTCCCAGCAACACAAAAGCAACTCGGTTCCCCATTGAACGCGCCGAACAGAAAAGCATTCCGAATCCGGCGACTCGCATCGGAACCCGAAACATCTCGTTGTTTAACGCAAGTGCGCCGATATTAAGCGCATAAATCACGGCAATGAGTAACCGGTGCCTCGACAATAAAAGCCGCGGCGGCGGCGCTGATTGCTAATTTTCGAATTACCGTCGCGAAATTGAATTTAGGAATCCGCGGCAGGGAATGTTGCTCTTCGATTATTAGAGCCGAGCCTGAGAATCAGCGATTTCCGCGTCGAATTCAATTTTCAACTATCAGGTGACCCCGCAATTATACCGCCCTCCTACCACCGTGATCACCTCGCGCCTAGAGAACCATAATCACCGGCGCGAACACCGGCGAAACGAGTCGCGTTATCGAGCAACGTAGAAACCGACCACGGCAGTCGTCTTGTAATTCTTTTTCGCGACGACGACACGGTCGGCAAAAAAAAATCTGAGAAAATTGCAGAACAATAATTAGGATACGGTGTTAATGTGAAAATTGTCACACCGTTCAATTCCAGAGAAAAATTTCATCTAATTAAATTATAAAGCTTCGCGCGATATAAATTCGAAGAGATGCGCGAACGCGTGAGATAGATTTTTGTACTCTTTCTATCGATTTGTTTTCTTCGACAATTGTTCCTTAACAAATCTCGATGCACGCGTGCGTCGTTAAACAGATCTTGAAACATTACTTTATACAAATACGAGCGCTTCATTAACTATTTCCAACACCTTTATTTTGTACTTAACGGCGGAGGATCAGAAGAACTTCTCGGTGGAATAAAAATCACCGGTTATCCCGTGAAGATCCACGTGCCGGGCGATTACAGTCGCCGAGAGGCGGTTGTCAGCGTGTAATGGACCTGCTGGAGGGACCCGGCCGGGCCCCATGGGTCCCAGGGTGGTCGGAATGCGGTGAACGCGATGTGCGAGCACCGCGCGCAGTTCGACCGGCACGGCTCCTCGAGTCTCGAGTCTCGACTCTCTAGACTCGACACGCGGGGCGGACTCCTCGAGATAGATCCTGCGGAGAGGTCGCCGGATCCCGCCGCAACACCGCAAGGCTCAACTTGGATAGTCGCGCGGGGATTTGGGGTTTAACGTTGGTCAGGTTGCACCAACAAGCCTCGAAACCTTATCTCGAAATCGCGGCGATCCTGTAGCTCGGACATCCCCCCGGGGGGGGAGGGGGGGGGCGGGGGGGGGGGGGGGGGAACAGTTGCCCAGGTTCACCGCGATTAACGACGACTTATAAAACGAAATCGTGCGGTGGAAAATCGAGGTCGCGTCCGGCAACGCGCGGCCTTGCGGCCATAATCGCGATCCTCGAAACTGCCCGATGTTCGCGACATCTATGCGCAACCCACTCGAAATCATTTTTTCTCACGGCTCCGCGGGAAGACAGCTTGCTCCCGCTGCAGCCATTTCGTAGGTCAGACTCCGAGGAATGGGCTGGTATTATTTATTTCGATCGAATCGACGAGGCTAAAATGGCGGCGAGTTCGAAATTATGGGAGAGAAAGTTGTAATTGATCGGGCTGTCGATTTCTGTGCGAGATGATATACCTTCTGTAATGATACTTTCTCTCGGCTTTGGTAAGTCGTGGTTAACTTTTGGGGTAGCCATTTTGTAGGTAAAGGTACAAGGAATAATTCGGTATCTTTTTTTTTATAAAAGAAACTATATGTAACAATAGCGGCAAATTTAAATCGTGCCACTTTTTCCATCGAAGGCACTATGTGTCTTCCAGACTCGGTTATGCGATTCTTTATGCATCGTCGCGAGGGTTATGGTAATTAATAATTTGACATATTGTATAAAAAGAACACACTTTCAGCTTTGAAACGAGTATAGTCGAAAGGTATTTAGCCGTGGAAATCCGGAGATATCGGCAACGATGGAGTAGCAAAACGTCCATCGGAATTTAGCGGATCCGAGGAATCGATTCCAAAAAACTGGCCGGGGAAACGGCGAGGTCACGATTCCAGTAGTATAGCGCACCCTCGGGTTTCCGCAGCATCCTTCCCACCGGCGCAGCGGATCCTCGACGGATCTGTTGATCCACGTCGCAAACAGCGAGGCGGTATTACACGGAGGCAGTCGACGGTTTCCGGTTTAACAGTCGTTCCTATCCTGCTCGATAGATGACCGAGCAAGCAAGGAAGCTGCCAGGCAACGAGGCAGCCCTGCAAACACGGCGAAAGTGGTGTGGGAAGAGGAGCGCACGCGAGCGGCCAAGCAACAAGGATCAGCGAATGCAAGAGCGCCCGGTGCTTTATCCAGTTAATTAACTGCCGGGAATAGCCGGCTCCTACGATACGCATCAATTTACTGCCAATTTCCAGCAATATTCTCAATTAGGATTGAACGCGTCCACGCAAATTGTTGCGGGCCCTCGATCACCGGCCCCGATCCCTGCACCGGAAACCCCGTGTTTCCATCCCCCGCGATTCTGAAATCCCATAATCAATCACCGAAGAAACCCCGGCCCGACCGTACACCTTGCCATTCGGGGCAAACCCTACAAACGATTACACCTGAAACCACGATGCTATCGCGACAAATATTATACGGCGAACTTCCTTGATTTTAATGGAAAAATAGTCGATTGAAATTGGAAGGAAAGGTTGCTAAAAATTCTTCACCGTAAACTGCGTCCATTTTTCTGACGGTAATTAGTCTGCGCTCGGGGATAGGCTTGCGCTTCGTTGATGAACAAGAATTTTTGCGAAATGATGAAATAAACCCCTCTTAATCATGTATATTCTTTAATATGAAACGTGGAAGTTTCATTGAAATGATTGATATCGAGCAAGAACATCTCGAAATCGATGTTACGTTCACGGAAATCGAATTTGTATTTTATTGGGTGAAAATGGTTAACTTCCGTAGGTTGGTATGGTTTAAATAAATTCACGGTTGCCGAATTGATGACTTAAAGTACCCTTAATTAACCGTGCATTTCGTTATAAAATCGTTGACGTGCGACAAAATGGCCGACATCCGCCAGAATCAGCGCATTTCTCTCAAGTGTTACATTAGTAAAATATCTGTAATCGGAAATATTTCTTACCGACTTCAATAATCTGTACCTTTTAAACAAATGCGAGGTTATCAAAGTGATGACTTAAATTACCCTTAATTAACCGTGCATTACGCTATAAAACCATCGACTTGTAACAAAATGGCCGACATCGATCAGAATTTAAACGAATCGTCCATGCATTAGCGCGATTTCCCAGGTCAGAAGTACAATTTGCAACGCAGCGAAAACGCGTTCGTCAAACCGGACGTAGAGCAGCGAAGAAATAAGAACGGTATCTGAAAAATCCGTCGTCAATCGTGCGGACAATCTTTCCCATTGTTCTTTATCGCTGTCGAAAAGTCTCGGCGCTCGGTGGTCGCCTCGAACGTCTCGGTCGTGGAGGGGGGAGGTGGTGGGGGGGGGGGAGGGGGTCTCGACCGGAAACAGCCGCAATTTTTCACCCTTTACAAGCCGGCTGCAATAAAAACTATCGCTGGACCGCGACCGTGGCAGGTTGACAGGGGTGGCTTTTGTGAGAACGACCCTTTAGGCGACGTAAGTCACGCTGTTGACTCGGTCCCGGTCGTAATCAGCGCCGATGATAATGGATTAATTAATCACCGGCGATCCGCAGCCGATACGAAAGTCGGCCAGGTGCTTTCACGGCCCTCGATATCGCTGCAGATTACACGAATTTATCTTTCCCGGCGATCCGCGCGCGCGCGCGCGCGCGGTGCTTTTCATAGAAACTCGCCTTGACACGTTGCTACGCCCGTGTCTGAAATACCTTTGGAACCGGCTCAAATCGCTGTCGGGAGAAATTGCAGGTACTTCGGGCGATTTTCAGATTGTTAGCGGTGTAATTAGCGGTAATGGAGCGGCGTCGGGGCTCTTAACAAACCAAAACTTCCAAGAAAATTGTTGCTCCGCCGGGAGGAACGTGCGCGAGCATCGTTTTATCGCGATGCGATCGCTGATATTATTTTCTAGAACTGCTACGTTATCTTCCAGATTTGTTAAATTATTTTTCAATCAATTTTAAAATTTACCGAATCATTTCCTGAATTTGCTGAAAGCATTTTTCATACTTTGCAGCAAACTGAATCATTCTTAATACGATACAGTTTAGACAAATTCCAAGATGATTTAATTGGGAAGAAATAACATTCAGCAGAATATAATTTCTGTCATAAAAAATTATATATGTATATTTATGAAAGTATATTATATTTAAGAAAATGCATTAAAAATACAACAATTGCTTGAATATTCGACTATAAAAAGAGCAGAATATTGATTTTCAATAGTTATTGAACGAGAAAGGTATTTGATAAAAAGAAATGCTTGAAATTACATTCACTGTTATAACTGACAATATAATTATTTCCAATATAAAAATGAGAATTGTTAACGCGCGGCTCCCGTGGGGCGAAATTTGCGCTAACCGGCGACTTTTCGGTGCCCCGACGAATTCTCTTGAGCTACGTTTTAGCGAAGAGATTGAAGGAGAAGGCCGGCGGGTGGGAGTTTGAATTAGTTACGAAATAACATTAATTTCTTTGACTGTTATCTCCCGCGGCCCGGGGCAACAGTTATAAAATAAAGTCTTCCCGGCCCGGAACTTTTGTTCCGCGGATTTTATGTAAACGAGGATCCGTTATTTTCACGGACGCGGAGGGAAGTTCCAGCTGAACGGGAACTTTTGCTCTGCTTGAAAGAAGTTGATGCTCCGTTAGATAATCAAGTCGACTCCCTTTTAATGGAATTCTATACGGCCGAGCGTAAAAAAGCAGCCCGGCAACTTTTACATATTTTTCCATGCGCAGGCACCTCTCGTTTCATAAAATCAGATCAATTCTTCCGGTTTTATTTTCGCCGGAATAAATATCCGGCCGGCTCCTCTTGCGCAATCGATTTTTCGTGCAGCTCGCTGGAAAATAGTAGCAGCGCGACGCAACTAGGCTTATTTCATAGAGAGAAGTCTTCTCCATTGTAATGGTAAAATGTTTGTCCGAGGAAGCGGAGGGTTTGATATTTTTACAGAGCATGAACTTCTCGGAAGATCGGAATATATATAGCGGTCTAATTTTGGGGGTGCGTATTGGCTCGTGTTTGGGTTGCTTTTAAAAAATGAAACCAGGGGTTTGGAAAATTGAGCCCAAGGGTAATTAAAGCAGAGACTCTGCTCTTTAATTTGAGCCTAAGGCGATCATTCCACGACTTTTTTTCACGGAACTATGATTTTTTTAAACTTTGCAGAGATATTCGGGACTAAAACTATCGAAAAATAACCGGTGTTATTTTTCCACCTGGTATCTACTAAAAATCTAACTACTTTTAAAAAAACGACTATGGGGTTTCAAAGTACAGGCCTCACCATTTAAAATGAGTCTACGGAGATTGTTTTCCGATTTTCTTTCTCAAAGCTAGAATTTTTCAAATTCCACCGATATACTCAATCAAGATTAAGATTATCGAAAAACTGCCTCCTTTAATTCGTCACCGGTTATGTACTACAAACTTGACAATTTAAAAAAACGATTGGAGAGTTTCAAAGAATCGACATCGCTCTTTAAAATTAGCCTAAGACGATCGTTCTTCGATTATTTTACGCGCAGCAAGAATTTTTGAAATTTCACCTGCCCGAACGAACCCACAATATTCGTCGATACGAACTACCCTAACTCTCCCTCTCGTGCACTCAAGAACCCTCGCCTAGAAAATATCAGCCGACCACACAATTAAAGCAGAATCTCCGGCCTTTAAAACGAGCCGAAGAACGGCCAGCTCTTTTCGCTTTTCCGAAAGGTGTGTGGGACCGCGTAATTGAGCCCGGCGTGGCCGGCGCGTAACAACGCCGAGCATCCGACGTCGAATTTTCGCCGATTCCGCGATCGGCACGCGCAAGGGATCACGGGCGGTCGGCAATAACGCCGATTTCTGTCGCAATCCGACCATTCCGTGGCCGGTTGTCCGCAATTTGCGCGGATATCGACAGGAAGCCGACGCGGCCGTGCGCGCGGACGGCTCGATTCCCCGAAAAAATCTGCTCGCACCGCGGAACCGGAAGTCGACATTTAAGCACATTCGACCGGTAATTAGTCGACGCGAGGTAATTGGCGAACCGTCGTTAACCGGGCCATGGTTACAGATCCCAGAAAACCGGTATTTTAAACACTCCGACGACCGAATCCGCGTCGACTTCGACGCCGAGCACAAATATCGCTGTTCAGCTAGTTTCCGAAATTGAATAAAAGTTTTCTTATACTTCAATAAGGTTATAAATAATATATTGAGAACAATATGTTCAGTAATTTTAATATTTTGAAATGACTGCACCAATATTCTTAGCTTATTAGTAGACAGAGTTTAGATTAAATTCGAATTTTCTCACGGGGCAGTAAGATTATATTATTAAGAAATATATTGTTGAAATTAATAAATAAATATAAACTGAATGCACCAATATTCTTGGTTTATTAACTAGACCTGATTGAAATTAAATTCAATGTCTCTCCATATTTCTCTGTAATAATTTTAATACGTAACAATCAGTGCACCAATGTTTTGCACTTTGATGAATCTCTTCGCTGTCTTAAATTTCAATTGTTGACTTGTAATCTATTTATAAATAATTTATAAAAATATATGCAAGAATAAGAAATATATATCTATTTGTAAATGATCCTAAACAACCCTTGTTAGATTATTATGAAAAATGTTCACATCCGAGTGTTAATCGGCTGCGAAGACCGGCGACAAACGTTCGTTTCCATCGGCGGCCTCCTTTCATTGTGCTCTCCCCCTTTCGAGCCCCCGCGTAAGGCCTCGAATTCCCTCGGCACCGCTGCCCGCCCCGCGCGCCCAGGAACACCGTCGTCCCATCGGTTTCATCCTGGTCGACGCTTTGCTCTCGTTTTTCTTTCGTAGCCGGCCCGGAGAGAGCGCCGGTTCCCTTTTGTGTCGCGATACCTTTGTCTCATCTTTCCCTCTCGCAATAAGTCTTCTGCTACACTTGTCGGCTGGACCGGGGAGATACTGCACGATCGAGAGGCGAAACAATTATGGTTGCCGGCCGCATGGACACTCGGGGACCATGGGCGAACCAGAAAATTAAATCGTTTCGCAAGGCTTCGGCCCCGGCCTGCGGTCGCCTACTCGAGATAGAGCGTTTTCTGTCGCGCGGCCATCTTGGATTTCGAGTGCAGTACACGCCGGGCTAGTGCCGGAACGATTAGGGGTAGTTTATGTCATTGGCACGACGCCCCGTGATTTGTTCGAACGGTACATGCGATTCGAGCCGCTCGGTTTTTATCGAGACACGGAATTTGACTTTTATAAACGGCTCGTCGGAATCGAGATCGCGCCGATCGATACGAGAGATCCTGAGCCAAATCGATTGTTTTACTATATAATTCGAGATTAATTATGGGGGGTTTAAGTCATCGATGCGCTCGATTTTAATTATTTTAAACACAGCAGATGTTTAAAGTTAAGGTAAAAGGAAGCTTGACAAGTATATGGCTTGATTATTGATCAGGACAAATAAAATACGTTTTTGTATTGACTAGAGCAATTTAGATTATAATTAATTATTGCGTAATGTTAATTATGAAAAATTAGAGGGGGTTTAAGTCATCGTCTCGTTATTGCTACGTTTGTTTATTAACAACAAACGATTGTTCCAATTTTTACTCACGTTCACGATAAAACGTGATGCTGCACTTATCAATTTTTATCTCGGGATCTATCCGTCGAATCCGGATAACTCTTCTTGTATAATAATCTAGAAAGTTTCAATTGTTATAAGCAATTTTTCTTCGCGAGGGATATAAATTTATAACGTTAAAACAATTACGATCAATTCGAGCGAATTCCTACGAATCTAAATCAAGCGGAGAACGATGACTTCTCTTAGAAAAATTCGACCAGGCTTTACAGAAAACCTGTCTGCCTTGTAAAATAACTATTTCGAATAAGCCGTGTCAATTTTCCCATCGCGAGGTTATAAATAAACGGCCGTAGTAGACAGAAATCCGTTTGGATCCCGTAGCAACTGTCTTTTTATTGTTCGAGCGCCGGCCGCTCGCCGGTAATCAACTAATTATAAAAGAGCTGAGCGGAAAGATGCCCCCTTTTCTCCCCGTCCCGCGCACAGGCCACAATGGCACGCGTAATAAATGCTTACGAGTTAATCGATCTTCCCTGAAATTCAGCTTACACGGCCGAAAGGGATAATTAACGATCAATGATGTTTGCAAATTACCGCGCTCGGCGCTGGAGATGCCATTTAATATTCCGAATCACCATTCAGTAAGGCAATTTACTACGGCTTAGTCAGACTATCAACATGACGACAAGCGATTTCTCCTGCGGTCAATTGTTGAATAAATCCTCGTTTCCATGCGAATCGATTCCCGAGCGAGACACGCTGCCGAACAACAGAAACTACAATTGTCCTTTCACTCCATTCTTCCGCCGGACAAAAACCCGCGCGGAAAACAACAAAAAGCACAGCTCCGTTTCAACCTGCGAAATTTCTGAAAAAAAAAACCTCGAGCTCCCCGAGATCAATATTAACAACCAATTAATCTCCTTTTGTTCGCCGCCGACGGGCGGCGATTTCGTTTAACACACGGTTTATTTATTTATCCGTCGCCGCGGTCCTGTTTCGCGTTGGCGGCCGGCTGCGGAAAGAGTTGTTACCCGCCGAAACGGAATTATACATAAATGAAATCGACAGACCGCAGAAGGAGTTTATTTATAACATTCGAAATGGAAATGAATAGAGGGCGGGGGGGATCGACATCGAATGAAAGAAGAAAAGAAAAAAGAGAAACGGCCGGCCAATTTCGATCTTCAATGTCGGCCGTGTAAAAACTGTTTCGAGGGACACGTGTATCCGGCGCGCTCATTATCCGCCACGCCGGCGAATCGAAAGCCAAGGATCCCTCGGCAATACCCCACCCCCACTAAAACGTTTCCGCCAATCCCGGCGAATATCATGGAAAACCGACCGCGGGTTTCCTTCGGCCACCGATTTCTATGTGCCGTGATTTATCGCGCTTCAACAACTCCTTCCGTCGGTTTAACGACGACGCGATTCGACGCAGCCAACTACTTCCGGCCCGCGATATCGACCGACTACCCCCCCTTTGCGTGCCCAACGATCCCCTGATGCAGCGAATTTTTCCCGTCCGCGATCGATCTAGATCCGCCATTCGATCCGCGTTCGAGTTCCGCGAAAATTCGTTCGGACGTTGGATAAAAGATAAAGACGAATTTTTGGTCGACGCCATTCCATACAAATTTCGAATAAATAATTCGTTCCATGCGTAAACATATTCTTAGAAAATTACGTGAGAACGGTCAACAATTATTCCCATTATTATTCGCTAATGTTGCAATATCTGTTTGAATAAAGGAATATGCAAGTAATTTGTTCGAACAGAGATTCGATTATTTATACGAATAAATAATAGTGTTAGTCCAGCACTAATATTCTTTATGACACGGTGGTACCTGGCCGGCTATTTTTGAGTTTAAGATTTTTTCTCTAACGGCTGGTAGGCAATCTAGATTTAAAATCATTTTCCTGCCGAGAGAACGCATACTTTATTGCTAGTTTTAGGATTTCGCTCCTCTCGGCCTCGATAGCCAAGACGTGTCATAAACAACGAAAGTTCCGAAGGGCAAGTACCGTGTTAGTTTACAACGGTGACCGGCCGTAATTACACCTGGAGGGATTTCCCGTTAAAAATCTTTGTTAAAGGAATCTTTGTTAAAATATATAAATAATATATAAATAAAAGGACGCGCTAAGGCGCAGGGGAAGGGTGCCGTCTTAAAACAGACTCGCTGGTTGGTTATTGTTAAAATCATGGAATAACCGATCAGCGAGTATTAGAAATGCGTGAGAGGGGTAGCAGTTTACCTCGAGAGACAACATCTTTTAGAACGTCAGAGTTGGATTACATTTCGAGGACCTCGGACCTCTTGGAGTTAGAACAGAATTCGGGGACCTCGAACCTCCAAAGGAAAGGTGTATATACATATGTAGTGCGAGCTTAAATATATAAGTTTTTTCGCCACTAAATTCCGGTCGTCCATTTAATACAATCCATACATATAACGTCACAATTCGTCGCTGTTACTGAAGACGCCGTGACGCCCCAACAAGTAGATACGAATGAATAGAGTAATACAAGACTGATAGCAAAATAATCGTTATTAATAAAGATAGATATTAATTAAGTAAAAATATCGATTGAGAAGAATTCACTCGAACAAATAGATATTCATTCGAATAGGGAATCCAACTCTGTTCGCAAAGGGATGAATTCCGTGTCGGTGGTGGTCGACCGGCGCGAAAGATGAATTTCGGGCAACAAGGCATGTTTCTAAGATCGCGGGGGAGGGCCCCCGGTCGCGGGATAATCTGTAAAAGGGGGTGGACCGGGAGGGCGGTGGACGTGGGAGTCGGGGGTAAAAGGCGGTTTGCGGTGGGCTGCGGTAAGCGGCAATGAATTAATCGCCGTGAACAGTGCAAGCTCGGTCCAACCCCGACCAAAATCCCATGCCGGGCCGCGCACCCTCTCTCCCCCATCGCCCCGTAAAGCCTCCCTAAAACCCGTAATGCCGGCGACCGCAGCCGCCGCCCCCGACTCTGTCGTTTTGGGCGCAGCATCAACAATTGTCCCCGCTATCCGTGACGTCGTATTAGCCGAAGGAGCGCTGTTAACCACCCACTCGTTCGCTCGAGCCACGAAATCCATATCACGGACCCGTCTTCTGACGCGATTCTCCGGTCGATACTTTGCCGATTTACCCAGAACCGTGCATCCCGTGGTGCAAATCGAGGAAAATTAAGGGGGGTTTAAGTCATGGGGTCGGCGATTTTTTATTCGTTTGGAAACTGCACAGGTTTGAATTCGAGGGATATTTTTGTAAGCACGTAGTGTTTTTGGTAAGGGAGACTCTTTGGTGTTATCTTTCCTTTTTTTCTATGGATGTATGGAACTTTTGTTAAAATTTATATCTTCTCGGTATAATTTATACATAATTAAAAGAACATTAAGTCATCACTTTGCGCAATTCGTAATTGTTTGACAAAGACCAAGCCTCTAAACATTACCGACCCTATCCACCATCCTAAACACGTGCAGCGTATTCTTTCATTTTCATCTACAACATTCACCTTACTATATAACAAATTTCTAATTCCGAATAAAATACTTTTCCACTATTAAAAAAATGTTTTAAACGTGCTTATAGATCATCGTTCGCTTGTTCCAATAAAAAAAAATCATCGGGATCGACGTCTTCCAAATTGATATAACGAATCGGCGAATTGTCGGGGGCGTGTTTAAACTATACATAAAATTAGGAGAGGTCGAGGCATCAGCCAAATTCGTGAGCTTCGAGAATACAGGCCCCTAAAGTAAAGCCCGGCAGCTCAGAAGCGGAAAGCCCGCCAAAATTAGAATCTCCCCACCCCTCCGGGCAGGAGAAATTTCTGCAGCTCTGCAATCTTCTTCGGCCATGGCGAACGTGGTATGACCCCCGTATCGGGTAGAACGGTTCGAGATCGATGCTCGCTATCTTCCTGCGCGCTTACGCAATCGCGGAGCCCGGCGGGAATTTGAAATGCAAAACGGAAACGCGAGGTGGATGCGACCGTGCGGGACCGCGTGGGGATTTCCTGCGGCCGTGGGAACGATACGGCCGTTCTCCTGGACCCTCTATGGATCGTTAGGTATTTTTCAGCCGCTGCTTTTGTCCCCGGGATCCTATCGCGGCCGGGACTTTGATAGAACGCCGCCGTTCCTGGCCGCCATTTTTTTTCGAGAAATACTCCTCCGGCGAACTTGATTCAAACTCGGACGTTCTACCATTCCGAGAGTATCCAGGCCGGTGCTAGCAATTTTCTGGAAAACGAGCTATTCCATGGTGAAGAATAAAGATAATTGGAGGGTGTTTAAGACATCGTTTCATCGGATTTGAATTTGTTAACAAAATATGGACGCTCGAACTTTATGATTTTTCTAGCAGAGTGTACGCGAATTTAAAAATTTGAACTCAGATCTTCGGAGAGCGTTCTAGTTGAGGATAAGAATTTTCTGTAAAGCGAGTCATTTTATAGTAAAGAATAAGGATAATTAGGGGATGTTTAAGTCATCACGTCGTCGGTTTCGAATTTGTTAATAAGATACGAACGTTCGAACTTTAAAATACTTCCGACGAGGCGTACGCGAATAGCGTTGCACGCAAGAATTTTTATCTCGTCAACCGGACAACCAATCTAAAAGAAATATTTTTCGTTCGACTCTAGAATGTTCCTTCCATCGGAAATAAATTTTCTTCCGTCGAAAAATCTATTCTATACAATACTATAAATAAAAATTGTTTCGAATCATATTCGTTCGAATAAAGAATTCATTTGGTGTACGAACATATTTTATATAATAACGTAATAGCGGAAGCGATGGATAATTATTCGTGTTATTATCCGAATAATTACGCAATCTCTATTCGAACAGCTTGTCCGAATTATGCGAACAAATGGATAGAATAATAAATGACAAATAACGAAACACCGAACGAGATATTCAACCGAAGTGAACCCGTTCGGATAATTAGCTTAAGTAAATATTAATTCGAACAATGCCCGACTCTGGTCTTGTGAGGCCGACGGAGATTAAAGCCGGCGACCTAAATGATCGCCTAACACCCTCTTAAGCAGACAGCTAACCGTGATTAATCGGAGAAAAGAATTTTACGTACCGAGACCAAAGAGAAAAAGACGTGGTGGGGGCATACCTGGAACAGAAAAAAAAGGAGGATTTCGATTAGAATCGCGCAGTGTTAGGTATCAGGAAGGATTCCGCAGTCTATTCGGAGCGGGATCCCGGTGGTAGCGATCCAAGAAGAAAAGAAGTCTTGTCTTTAATCCAATCTACAACCGTATTTCAGATGCAGCCGGGCGCTGCCGGCCCTATCGCGGGAACAGCAATCGACATCGGGACTCTCCCTCTCTCTCTCTCTGTCTCTCTCTCGGTATTCCCATCGCGCTAAACCCGGCCAATCCGGCCGAAACAGTCCGAACGCGCCCTCGTTTCACCTCAAAATAATGTAAAGCTCAATTTCGAGCCGAGCCATCGGCCAACTTCCGAGCTTAAGCGACGGAAATCGAATTGATGTTTTTCGGATCGGCACCGTCTCGGCTTCCTCCTCCTATTCCAGACTAATCCCCGCCCCTCCACTCGGCCCTCGTTCGCCGCGCCGACAGATTCCCGGACTGGCTCGTTCCAGAAAATTGCCGCATTGTTGTCGGAAATGTTTCCACGCAGCATTGCGATTCAGCTTCGGCGCGACCGAAAAATCGGAGATAATTTACCGACTACTTATGTAGCGATTCCTAGCTATTGCGAATGTGTCAACAATGATGCTCTTTCACGATCTCTGCATCGTTGACGGGAATGCATCCAGGTAAAACTTTTCGATAGGCGATTTAATTTTGGCGCGGCTGAAAAATCGGAGATAATATTTTGTGGACATTTTTGGAAAATCTGGAAGAATTCTCCATCATATATTTTATTGCTACTATGTGCTAGAATTTTTTCAGAATTTTCTACGCAATCGATTGGAAGAAATCAGACGATTTAATGTACAATGTCGTTCAAGTGTTGCGAGAATAGGTATTAGCAATCGAGTAAGAATACATTATTAAAAGAAGTTTGTGCACAATGTTGCAAAAGTACATATCACTGTATTCCGCAGAATATATAGAATATTTTACACCGAAGGATATCTCGATATTATTTATGATTAACTCCCTAAAATTTTTCGCATTTTATCATTCGACGATTGCTATGAAATCCAGCTCCTCTTTAAACATTTCTTAAACTAATTTAAACGTAAGCAACGATGCAAAAGTATATACGATTTTATTCTAGAGACTCCGCAGAACGATGTTCCCGCCAAAAAGATCTAAATCGCACACGTGGTACTCCCGCCTCAGTTTTCCGAAGCTTAAAAGCGCGACTTTCCGATCGCGAAACGAACAGCATCGGAAAAAGCTTATGAAAAAATTAAAAAAAAACATCGAATCGATTAACACGATCGAGATTAAACACGGTATGTTTGAGAATAAAGTGGCAATGCTTACTTTCCATATCTCGTTCAGTTTCGGCGGGATAATTCATCGGACGGACGCGTTCCAATCCCGGCTCGGCCCGATCCGGCGGAATCGCGCTCGGATTATTATCAAAATCCGTAATTAGACACCGGCGAGGAAATTGCATCGGTGACGTTGCACCTGGTCGCCCAATAAATTGTTTAAAAAAAGAGTGCCCCCATCGAGCCGCGTATACCTGGCCACATTTTACCGAATATGTTCCGACGCGTGGGCGTGTGTACACAGTTAACGAGTCTGGATTTGCGCAATTACGAGTGCCGCGCGTCCGCCACGGCAATTTGATCGCTCGCGATCGTCGAAATTACCTCGAAATCGCGCGCAGAACTAACCAGCTAATTTGCATATAAATCGGCGGCCATCGGGACCGGCCCGACATCTTTTACAATTTGCGAGCGGGCCGGCCGAACCCGCTTAAACAGCTTCGAACCGGCAAGAAATATTTCCACCCGCTCGCTACGGTCTCCGCAGAATATATTTCCCCCTCCACGCGGGAGTTGCATAATTTTTTTACGTTTAGAACAATGTTTACGGAACTTTTCGGCGCCGGAAACATTGTCGTAGCGATTATGGTTGCGGCGCAGCGAATCTTCAAAGTTGGGAATTCGGTCCTTTCGAAGCTTAGTAACTGTACACTACAGCTCTCGCTACTGTGTAAAAATGTTTGAATACTCGAAATCCTACGAAACTATATATGATTAAATTCAGTAGGATTTGTAGAACATATTGGCATGAAAAAACATTATCCTAGCTATTATGGTTGCGGCGCAGCGAATTTTCAAAGTTGCGAATTCGGTCATTTCTACAAGACATAGTATTTGTACGCTACATCTTTCGAAATTATTTAAACAATGTTCAACCATTGATTACATTGCGAAAATATACGTCACTGTATTCGGGAGAGTCCACGGTATTTTTCCAGCAGAGATCACTCCCATAACGGCCGCTGTCGCAGTATAATAATTTTTTCGACTGCAATATTGAATACGTTTTTTCGAATAACATCGGAAAAATTGTAGCAATATCAGGGAAAATTGGCCACTTTGGCCCCCCATCTGCCGGAATTTTGGAACCATGGGGGGATGGAATGGGAATCGGGGAAATGATTGTGATGTTTTTGGTGATCTGTCAATCGTGGCCGATCGTGGGTTTCGTCCCGCTGGCCGCTGGGAACGCTCTGTCAACGTCAGAACGGGTCGAATCGATGTTTTCCTTCGATCCGGGAACTTAATAAGTTCGACAGCCATCTGGACTTATGTACTGCTGCTATACGTCAACGCGTATCACTAAATCGTCTATTATAATCACATATATTCTATATTACGCATTACGTCACCCCTACATTGCAAAAACTATCGAAAAGCTCCGATGATGAAATCAACCTCTCGCAATTTTTACAAAGCCGACGCATATACATCGCCGTAGACCGTGGCGTTTTTGTGGCGAACCGTGAACGCTACAGAAAAGTTTGATAGGCTAAAAAATTCCGCAGAGTCTGGCGAACAAAACGGCGTAAGTTTCGCGGCATTCGAAGCGTGTTCGTGTCGAGGTACGTGTCGCGGAAGTCGCAGAAGTCGCGGAAGTTGCGGAACGTGCATTCGTGCCAGCATCGAGCGAATTTGAATTTGAAGTGAAATAGAGCAGTGGGGTAAAATTGAAGCATGCCGGGTGATGGAGCGGCAATCAGGGAGGAAATACAAGAGGCGAGGGGAGGGGTGCAGGCGGACCGGACACGGCGCCGATGCCCGGAAAAATATAGCGGCCGGGGGATCTAGGACGCGTCTGAGGAGCCGGCGACCAGAAATAAGTGTTTAACCTCGATTCTCGCCGTATCCAACTATTCTAAATCCAGTATGCAAGTGGAGTAGATAGCTGATAGGAGATAGCCGATAGCGGGGCGCAGCCTTGCATGCATCCACCTGCTGGCTGAAGAGGAGAAACTCGAGGCAGGCGCGAGACGGACGGCGCGGGCCGAGTCGGGCCGCCGCGGCTCGATGCTAGCCTGAATGGACGGGAAAATAGGTCGAGTCGATGCCACCCACAGCCAGTCATTTCAAGGAGAGCGATCCGCAATCTTTCACCGATACCGGCCTCTATCAGCCGCCGAAACAAATTAAAAGAGATGCGAGAGAACCGTCCTCGCTGCTCGCAATTCATTTGCGGAGCCACGGATGGCGCGCCGCTCCTTCAAAGCGCTGCCAACTGGAAACCACGCGACGGCCGGTCAATTTTTTGGAGCCGTTCGAAAGGCCAGACTTTGGGCTACAAGTTCTCGAGGTGCTCTCAGATCGGAAACAATTTTCTCGGAATTTTTTAGACGGCGTCGAATGCAGAATTTCGTAGCATTAACGTGCCATCCCTTTAGATTCTTTTGAAGTTGTATGAAACGGCAGGGAAAAATCGTGGGAGGATTTTTAAGGGTTCATTGGAAAGGGAAAGCTTCGATTTTGAAGACAATTATAGTCTCAGTGGTGAGAAAAATTTTTTGGATCTTGCGAAAGAGGTTGAAGTTCGAAAATTGTGAGAAATGCTGTCCTCGCTGTTTATCAAGTTTCTTCGCGCAAGGATATTGTTCCGAATAAAGAAATTACTGCATTCGAAAATACAGATATTACCATTTAAAATGAGTCTAGATAGACGAGGACGCAACATTTTTTGCCACAATGATGCATTCTTTTTAGAGTTCGTCGACACAAGTTCGAATTTAGGAAAATGTCGACGACTTTCGTTCTGTCTTCCCGTGTTTTTTCTACGTGTCCATAGAAATTTGTTAAAAGGCAATATAGTCGAGATCAAACCGGAGACTTAGCCCTTCGAAACGAGACCGAGTAAACGCAATTCCGACCCCCCTCGGCGAAATTACGCCAGCTCAAACACCGCCGCCGCCGCCGTGCGGCCCTTAAATTTCCGATCGGCGACGCGCAACACGGAATTCTCGCGTCGCTCGACAAAAATCCGAGAAATAGTAGAACCGTTCGGTATCGAAACTGGAGACCCATCGGCCCTTTAAAGTGAGTCGGGGAAGGCCGGCAGCGCGCGACGCGTTCGCCGTGAAATCCAATAGCTCAAAGATCAGAAAGTCGTCCTGGGAAGCGTTGTCGGTACGGCGAGCCGCCCTAAACCCAAAAATCCAGCTCTCGAACCGGGTTCCCCGCAACGATCCCAGAAGACAGCCGGGGCTGGGCCAATCACGAGACACCCTATCCCGGCGTCGGGCACTTTAAAAGTCTGAGAAGTTCTCGTGTATCCTCGTGCAACGTCAGTGCCGGCGAGTTTCTCGCGTCAATGACGCCGCCGCAGCGCGGCTCGCATTCGAAATCCCGAGAAAAAACTAGCTGGAAGAAGGAGAAGAGGAAGCTCGGCAGTAGGACGAGGCGAACGGAGGGCAAGACAGAAGAAGCGTAGGAGGAACGAGGCGGGAAGGGAGAACGAGAGAGCGAGGAGGGGGGGGGGGGGGGGGGGGGGGCAGGAAGGCGAAGGCAAAAAGCATTCCCGTGCTCTTCCGTGGGACGTTCGCCGGATACACTCGTGTCATACTCGCGGCCCGGAATTGAACAACTTTCTCGAAGTCGCCGGTGTTCCCGACGCCAACAGGGCTGCGATGGGGGTCAAAGGGGGTAGCAGGGGGGTAGGGCGGGCCGGGCAGGAGCAGCCGGAGCAGAAGAACCGGGCAGCGAGAGGCGGGCCGGGTGCGGCGGGGGCGCCGAGGAAAAATGAGACAAGAAGCTCTTCCGGAAAAGTAGTTCCGGCAAAACACAAAACTCGCACGACAACGGGGCTTGGCGACGTTTTGCAAGGGCCCGCCGCTGTCCACGAGCGCAAAAGCGACGCCGACGACAACTTTCCGCCGAGAGGAAGCCCGGCGTGCATTGTGCCCCGGCCAACCAGCCGCGCCATGCGTACGCCAAACTGTTTCTGCTTAGGAGCCGGCAACTTTCGCTGCCCGTGCCGAACGAAAAACTTGATCCTGATAAATGGAGCCTGGCATCGACGATCCCTTCGCCACTTCCGGCTTCCGCGTTTCCGTTTCCGTTTCCGTTTCCGCCGCACACCGCCGATCTACGATTGACACCTTCGTTCCCGGTGTTTGTCAGCACGCGGAATCTGTCCTGTTTGGATCTATCGCCGCGTCGCGGAGAGGGACGGAATGAGTAGTTTTTATGGGCTAAACAGTATGTAAATGGAGACAGTCTGAAGAAATTCCATACTACAGTTTATTGATCCGAAAAATCAGAATTTCTTGCAGACAGACACCTGTGAATTAAACTCGCGTTGGGAAAAGTGTATTGAAATAAATGGGGTACATTTTGATTAAATCAATAGCTTTCGAAAAAAGATATGCTGTTTTATATACTCGCTGAAATATCCGATATTTCATATGCACCAACCTAATAGTTCTATTTTTCGAATTTGTTTAAGTAGGATTACAGAACTAGTAATCTCGATGGACAGTGACGATAATAGCATTCCTCGCAATTTATGATTCAATCATTCCACAAGGTTCAAAAAATTTTTTTACATACTGAGACTGCATCCGTCTTCAAGATTGAAGTCTCCTCTTTGAAAAGAGCTCATAAAAATTCTCCTTCGATTTTCTCTCACCGTTTTATTTAGACTTTGAGCAAAGATAAAACAGAGATATTTGGATTTTAGATAAATCCACATTCGAATCACTCTACGATGCTTAAACAAGTTTCGTTTCGATCCAGACCATCACGATCTTCGAAACGAAAGTCTACTGTTTGCAATGAATATAAAAAAATTGATCCGCGATTTTTTTCTGCCCATATTATCGCCTTTTGAACCAACCGCGTACCCAGAATCGGTTGACCGTAACGCGAGAACCTCTACGAAAAACCGTTTGCTAATCGAATAACAGCGGTGTCGCTTTTGGAACAAAGTTCTTTTTTAAAGTACAATTCCTGCGGCTAAATGCCAACAGCAAGAAGTCGGCAAAAATGGCACGCATTCACAAAGAAATTCCGCGAGGAAGTCTCGTGGCTCGGCGGCATAAAGAGCGACAAGTTCCATCCTCGGCCCAAAAGCATAGCAAACAAGATTTCCGCGGCTCCGTCGGAGTCTCCGGAGAATTTTTCGCGGAGCCACGAAGAATTAAGATGCCACGGTAACATAATTACAAAAGTTTCGCCGCCGGCGGGCCGGCCACGGCGTAATAACGTTCGCCGCCGCCGCCGCCGAGAGAGAGAGAGAGAGAGCGTAATCGGATTAGCATAAATAAGCTGTTACCGATTCACAGTGCCCGGTTATTGCGATCCACGGCCACGGTCCCCAATAAAATCGTTGTTGTTCGTTCGGTTTCTCTCGCCCGGCGCAGAACTATAACGCTCGTTTCCCGCCGCTTATCTCGGGAATATTAAATGGAGCGTGGCGAGCCCGTCGAAAATCTCAAATAAATTTTCAGCCGGCTTTATCGCCTGTGAAAATGTACCTTCGATTCCTCTCAATTTCACGGACTATCCCGCCTATTTCTTAGAGCATCGTACTACCCGCTACTTTATTTCTGTCCTCTCCCTTCCTATTGTTCTGATCAAGACACGTTGAAGTGCCCCCAAGGGGCGTGGTCTACGCGCAGAGTTTCAGTCGTCGCAGAAGATCAGCTGATCGCTCGATCCCAAAAACCCTTAGAAAGCAATACTTCTCTGACCTTAACAAAATGCGACAAAATTCTGAAGAAACTCCACGAGGTAAACTAAGCTTGCACTCGCTATACGCATTTTAGTCCAGTCAGATATATCGCATAGTAACCGAGAAAACTCACTATCCTTCTAACAAATTCGCCTGGACCGAAATAACCACTTCCTAAAAGCTACGCTCCTAAAATCGTTTCTTCCATCCTCCAGAAAGAAGTTAAAATTTCGAAAAAATTCTACAAAAGAGACCTAACATAACCCTTGTTAAACTACTCTCGTTGCATTCAGATATCTGTTCCGGTGTCCGAGAGACATTCTTGGAAACCCACTTTCAATTTTCGAAAAATCTAGCAAATGCGACGAATTCTCAAAAATGATCATCAATTGACGAATACGATAACCCGGAAACGGCCGTATGGGGGGTTACACGGTGCTCCCGTGCTCGTCCAACAGTGTCGGGTGCGCCGATGTTTTCCAGTTAGCGAGCTACGATGGCCGGGCGACGCGACACGACCGGGAAATAATTGCGCGGACTTCGACGCGTCGTTTTCCCGGATCATCGTTCGCATAGTGGAGAGCAGTTCCCGGGTGGTGAATGGAGGGGGAGCCGTACACTATGCACCGCTGTTTCCGCCGTTGGAAACCAGAAAACACTTGCCGGAATCGTTCAACATTTAGGGCGCCGGTTTCGGGCCGGACAATTCAGTGCCGGTCGGCTGTCGCTATAATGTGTATTTACAGAGCCGTGCAAATGTGAGTATACAGAGACCCGGTCGCAGGCTGCATGTGCAACGGCTCAGCACGGCCGCGCCAAGGACCGTGGCGCGGCAGCGCAGCCGGAATGCAGCCGCGATGACAGAGCGCCGGGATAGCTCGGTAAAGTGTAAACTATTATAATTATCCGCGAAACCACTGTCGTTCCGAACAGCCTGCGCGCTGTCGGCCCTGGGAAACTTGCGAATAGCAGTTCTAAATCGTTGTTCCAAGCGTGATTCATCCGGTTCATTTCACTTAGGTCGGAGTTATTAAAGACGCGTTCATTGGCCGCGGTTTTCGTACAATTCGCGCGAATTCAGCGCCGTGTTCCCACTGCACCAGGTAATTTTTAAAACAAAACCGATAGAGTACAGAAAATTAGGAGAATTTCTACTAAGTCATCCATTTCATTATTAAATTGTTTATATAATAGAATGCTTTAACGTTTATCGCCAAAGCCTGCGAAACTGATTTTTGATCCATAACTTTGAGTATATGAAAGTTTATGGGTATTGTCAACGATTTTTATAAACATTGATCATTATTTCTTGTAGCTCAGGGTTTATTAGGAGGGGTTTCAGTCATCGGATTGATGATTTTTAATTTGTTTAAAAAATACGATGCTTTGAAGTTGCTTGTAAGGAAAACTTAGAAACAGATCTTTGCTACTACATGGTTTTAGGAGATGACAGTTTATGGTTGATGGTAAAGATTTTGACAAAATCGATTATTGATTATTGTACAGAAAAGATTAATTAGAGCGGGTTTAAGTCATTAGATTGATAGCTCTTAATTTGTTTAAAATGTACAAAGCTTTAAATTTGTTTCCAAACAAGGATTTAAGAAAGAGATTTTTGCTCCTGCATTGTTTTAATATTACGACAGTTTATGGTTGGTGGTGAGGATTTTGGAAAAAATCAATCATTGATTATTATAGAGCAAGGTTAATAAGGGAGAGTTTAAGTCATCGAATCGACGACTTCTACTTTGTTTAAAAAATGTGTAACCTAGAGGCTATCATCACTTCTGTGGGCGAACTTGTTTGCAAAACATGATCGCACTTAGGGATCCGTATCTCAAGAACAATTTGTCCGGTCGAACTGTACCTTTTTTATGTTAATGCCGAAGGTTCGTTCTGTCGTTGAAAAAAAAGATGATTTCGCTTGAGAGCGAGCTGCGTGGTAATGAAATTGTTATCGATTTCGGCCGTGGTATAATCAATCCGAATGTTTCGTTTGTACACAATGATCTCTGTCGAAGCTCAGTTGCCGATAACATTTCGAAGCGACGAGTTCATTAAGTTTGACGTCGACGCCACCTCATTACCACCGAATTGATTTAATCATCGTAATACAACACCCGAAGAGTGATAATTCAAGCGTAATATTCGATCCCGCGAACAGTGTCGCGCCATTCTCGAATTCGGCGAAGATCATAGATACTAATATCGGCTCACTAAATTAATTAGAACGGTTTACATGTTACGATTCTTGTTTCAATTACCTTAATGATACCGTTCGCGTATATCGGGCAAATCGCTAATTTATAATTAAACCGAGCTTCCGCCTCGGCGGGCAATATTTGTCTTTGAAAAGTGTCCAATCTTTCTTCCATTCGCTATTACAGCATTTGATTTTATATCCACCGATTAATTCTACCTAGCGACATACATAACAAGCTATCGACTAGCGTTATCGTTTAATTTATCGCTCAATCGCCGCGATCGTTAAACAGCGGAGTACAATTTTCAATAAATGTTAAATTAGCTCGACGATTTGCGATTATTTCGTCGGAGGAATTTGATTTGAAAATGCGACAGGGCAGCTTTGATCTGACTTTGTCGGATGTCAATTAATCACAATTATTCCCGCTACTTTTGTTTGTCTTTCTCGACGGCTATTTTTTGGTGATCGGACCGCCGCGATCGGATATTATTTTCATCGACAGTCTGTTTTTCTTGTAATTTATTGGGTCGATATATTTTTATTTGCTCACGATCACACGGAAACGGCTTGCTAACCCAATTTCCCTTTGTAAGCAGAACTCGTTACACGCTGCCGGTTGTTTACAGTGCCGATATTTGAAACATGTTTCGCCGGGCCGATACGCGCATTCGCCGAATCGAATTTATGTAGTAATTTATAACGTGGAGACTTTTAAATCGAATATCACGTTCGACCAAAATCGACGGTGTGTTTGTGACTTCGTAATTCACGCCTCCTTTTACCCGCGCCACTCGGAACCGTGCGCGTCCGTGCTCACTCGAATTTCCTGTTTCTCGGACAAATAAAAAGCTTTAATTAAAAGTTGTTAATCTCGCGCACCCTAATTAATCTTGTACCACGTCGAGCGATAATCGACTTTTCGAAAAACCATTGTCATCAAGTTCCATTGTTCGGAAATTATCGGCGAAAATTGGTTATCAGAAGAAGCAACTTTGAAGTATCGTATTTTTTAAATAAATTGCGAATCATTGATCTGACGACTTAAACCCCCTTTAATTAACCCTGCTTTACAATTATCAATAATCAATTGTCGCAGAATCCCCAACATCAACCAAAAACTACTATCATATTAAAATCATGCAGTAGCACAAATCTGTTTTTTCGTTTTCTTTCCGAGCAACTTCAGAGCATTGTATATGTTAAACAAATTAAGTGCCATTGATCTGATGACTTAAACCCCCTTTATTTAACCCTGTTCTACGACAATCAACGACCGACTTTCCAAAAATCATAGACGTCGACCATAAACCACCATCGACTGGCAACCATGTACCATCAAAAATCGGCAATTCTTCCAAAATCGATATCCATGCATTGTATACGTTTAAAAGAGATCGATCAGGATGACTTCGTGGATCCGGCAAAGGCCCGCAGTTCCAGAATGTATTTTTCAGTAGCACGGATGTATGCAGCGCGCGAGTTCTGGTCGTGGATGCGTGCGAATTGGGCGAGTAATCAGGAGGCGAGCCGCGAAGCGCGGCGACTGCAAATTCCGGCTTTCTTCCGGCGGCTCTTTACACACGCGCGAAACTGCCGCGCGCGGGAGTGCGCGCGCGCGCACACACAATGCACGGGAATATTTCTCGAGCACGTTCTCGCGCTCCTCGGGGCGTCTTGGTGTGGGTGCGCCCGCACCCTAAGCAGAAGGGTGGCGCGACCGGGCGGCGGGCGGCGCTCGGGGGTGGTTGGCGCATCGTGCGCGGCACGGCAATTCCGACTCGAAAGCTTCCAAACATCTTCAATATAAGTTAGGCAACTGTACTTAGGTTACGTTCGTAACCAGGGCCGCATACGAAACAGTCCGCGAATAGTTGGAAGGCATTCCCTTATTGCGAATATCAAGTAACTCGCAGCCGGAGCCTCCCTCGGCCCACCCGTCCCGCGCCACCGCCTCCCATCTCCTCCTCCGCCCCCCCCCCCGCCCTCCCGTTCGTCGCCGCGTCTTAAATTAACTCTCAAATTAGGTAGACGATAACGAGGCTGCACGGCACACCCGGGGAAACCAGGTCGCGAAGATGAGCGCAACCCCGCGTGTTGCTGTCGATCGAATCACTCGCTGGAATTTCATTTCGCGCCTTGAACTTGTTCACCCGGACGGATTAAGGCCCCCTGTAATTACTGTATTAGTTGTCACAGTCCCAGCTGTTACAACGGAAATGAAAAGCGGTCGAGGAACGGCTCCACCTATTACAATGGAACCTCGATTAACCGAACACGAAAATTAACAGTTAATCTCGTTTCATGTTAGACAAATTAATACAGCGATATATTAATTTTTTGTCGTCGCATTAAGTTTCTACATGCACGTCTTACTGGTCGGAATTCATTTTCTTAAAATGAATATTAATACATTTTATAGAACTATATTATATCATTGAAAAAGTAATTTCCTTGCAAATGGACGGCTCAGAAAGACGCCGAATTTTTACAATAATTACGCGAGAACCGTGCAATCGATCATCGAGAAACATTGCGGAATACGTTCGAACATATTTCAACATGGCACCTAAATTTGCCCAGGGCCCTGGCTCGATCATGCTCGCCGGAAACGTCGCCGATTCACCCGAGCCAGTCAGAAATTTTGCCAGATTGTCGGACGAGGTTCGGCGGGAGAACGGCGGTAAGAATCGATAGATTGCGATCGATAAGAATTCGTTCAGCCAACAAGATCGGCAGTCGCGTGCCAATCTCCCCCAGGGGAGTTATGGTCGCGCAGGCCTTCTTTCGAGAGAGAGAGAGAGAGAGAGCTAACTCGACGGTAAACAGAAGCGTTTTGACGTTCGCTTCTCCAGCAATTTGGTTTCACAACATTTCGCCGAGGAAATACCTGCGGGGGTAAATAAGAGGGTTGGTATGGAGCGGGTGTGTAGGTGTAGGCGCGCAACGGGCAGGGGCGCGCGTGTGCGCGGGCGGGTGCCGGCAGGGGCGTGTGAGTGCCGGCGGGGTGCTCCTTTATTTTTCCGTGCTAACTCTATCCCGTATCAATCGGCGACAGGCGCCAAAGCAAACGGTGGACCGATCTTCGTGTATTCTATCCATCCTCCTGACGTAAACGTAAACACGGCCGTATCCGTGGCGAGGGGACGGCTATCCAAGCAGAGGGGGCGCGCGCAACGTGGCCCGGGTAATATATCAATGGCTAATAAAATATGAAGGCCAATTCCCCGTATGAGAGCGAGCGGCCGCGCGCGGGCGCGCGCCAATCCTCACCTTTTTCCGTAGCTGTTGCGCCCCGCTATCGGCAACCGGGAAAAATCGAGGCTGGAAAATATGACGGGCGACAGGTGCGAAGAACAACAGTTTCTCGATATTTCCAGGACCGATCGAAACCCGAGCGAAAATTGCGGGGGCTTCCGGAGACTCGTTACATCGCCGCGGCCCGGAAAAAAAAACTGATTACGAGGAACGGCGCGAATGAATCGGCTTTTTACGGCTGCTGTCGGGGACTTTCGCTATGGTTGATTGGTGAGTGGAATAATGGAAGCATAATTATAAGGGGTATCTGTCATTGGATCGACGGATATTGATTTGTTTAACCATTTTAGTGCCGAACGAAAACCGACGCCTATGCGAAGATAACCGCACGAATTTGAGGAACTTACTAGGGTTTCGGAAAAAGCAATTATATTACAATACTAATTGAAAATCACATACATAATAACAGTATAAGAAATGATCGAAATCAGAAAAACTAACTTCTCTTTTGCAACTCTTTTGCCTATTTTCACTAATCATCGGTTGGTCAATTTTATGCAGGTCGCATGGTATTAACTATAAGTATTCCATTTTCAATAATTTCTAAAGAAAAAATAACCAATATTGGCCCTGAAAACAAGATGACAACTTCATAATGCGCGACAAGCGTAGACAGATCCACTACAGGAGAAGTGCCTCGAGCACCTTTTATACCGTGCCTAAAAAATACTTACAAACAAAACGTTGACGGTTTTCGAACACTGACTATGTATGTACTCTCTCAACTGATCAAGAAAAACAGAAAGAAAGATTTCAGTTCCGCCGTGTCGATGCGCGACGGCGTGTCATTTGAGCCGTTCGATAACTATCATAAACACGCAGACTGCGTTTACAGTCTCAAGTTGTCCCGTATCTCGTTTCTACTTTAGCGCTTTAGCATATACAGAGCCCCGGCACTAATCGACATCAAACATAGCAAAAAGTTAAATGAAATAAACATTTTTTTCAATTGCATTGCATAGAATTTGAACCATTTTAACGTTTGATAAAATTATCTTAAGGAATATATCTCAAGTTCGGCACTAAAAGGGTTAAGAGATACAGTGCTTTGAAATTGTTGTTGAAAGAGTTTGGCAACTGAATTTTGTTGGACAAATATCTCGAGTCGATGATGAGTCATAGCTGACTACGATGATTCCGGGAAATATTAGTTATTTTTCGCCATAAAACAAGGTTAATCAATAGAAGTTTAAGTCATCAAATCTCCAACATTAAATTTGTTGAAAAAAATTCACCGTTTTAAAGTTGTCAACGAATGACTCGATCCTTACTGATGCATGATTTCGAGTCGATGATGATTCATAGCTGACTACGATGATTCTAGGAAACATTAATTATTTTCGCCATAAAACAAGGTCAATTAATATAAGTTAATATTAATATAAGTCATCGAATCTCCGACATTTAGTTTGTTTAAAAAATACAATGCTTTAAAGTTGTCAACGAAAGATTCGGTCGATTCCGTGCCGATGGTATTTTATGGCGGTGGTATATGATCGTATGGAGGTCATATTTCACGGTGGGTGGACGATCGCGTTTAAAATTCCGTAGCGGCCGGCGTAATTAGTTGAACTCCGATCCGGGAATTTATTAAGAAAAGAAAAGGCTGGAGTGAGACATAGCCTTTCAGCCGGGGCTACGTGCCCGGAGATTTACTCCGGGGGACCGCCCCCCCCCCCCCCCCCCGCCTGCTGCTGCACGGTTAGCACGAATTGTCGGGAAGAGATTTTTAAAGTTTGAAAGTTCCATCGCACACCGCCGAGCGAAAAGAGTGCCGGCTCCCCCTTCTTGTACGTGGGAATCGTTCCGAGGCCATTTCGTCCTCGATTTTCAGTTACCCTCGCTCCTAACTGTGTATCAAGAATGGCAACTTTGGATTTCTGCCGGGACGTAAACGTTTCACGCATACCGACGACTTCAATGAGATTGCGAACATTTTCAATCGGTCTGGATGTAACAGTTATCTCTCTACTCTCTGCTTTTCTGTTCGTAAAAAAAAGCAGTTGCAAATTTGCTGAAACTCTGATTCCGCGTACGGGGGTAAAAGCGGGATATTTACGAATTTATTTTGGAGAGATCGCTCAGCTAATCAATTTAAATCTCGCACCGTTCAAAAGTAGACACTTTAAACAATATGTTAACAAATTGTCAGACTCGTACATGAACGATAACGGTTTGAAAAAGGCTATAGTAAGAAGGCATAAATTAGAAGGAGTCGTCTAAAATCGGACTCCAAACATCGATAACTCTAACAATTTTTTTAATAGTTAAAAATAATAAAATAGCAATAAAAAAAATATAGACACATTCTCCAGAATACATTTGATCAGAAAATAAATGTTCTCTGCCGGAGATCATGTAGTATAAGAAAAGAATCCCAATTTTTATATCAAACGTATAGTCAATAGACAATCAGCAACCACCTACACAATAAATTTCAAAAAATTATTTCTAACGCGATAAGTTAACAAATCGCAATGGAAAAAGAAATACTATCATATTCTCCGCCTTTCATTCAATTAAGAAAAAATTCAGCATATTAAAAATCAAAGATTCAGGTATACAAAAAAATTCCAGAGTACTCACGTGCACCAAGGAACCATGCGTTACAAAGTGTCAGGAATGCGTTAACTACACCGTGTTAATTACTGCGTGCAAATCATTGTGGGTTAATTAGTGCGTGCGAAATTAATTGTGACGACATCGGTTGCCTTGTAGAATTTCCGTAGACGCAGTCTCGTCGGTTCGCCACGCGACTGGCGACTGTTAACCATCGTCGAAATGTGGCTGATTAACGGCGATAATTAAAATAGATCGTTATCCGGCGGATTAGGCGGTGCGAAGGGGCCGCGGGTGGTCAGGACATGACTAGATAATTGTATCCCGGCGATATAACGGTTCTCGAGTCTAAACGAATCGGTTCGCCGGCGCTGCTTCTCAAGGCACGTTCAAGCACCTACTTAAATCCTCATGATCTTAAATTTAAGTGCTGTGCCGGGAGTTGTTAAGCCGCGTTTTATAGGATCTCACGCCCACGCGGAGACGGCATTTACCGTTCGCTGAACGGATGAGGAGCCCTGACACGAGAGCGCCGATGAAAAAAATAAAAGGAAAGCTGAAAAGGCGGACCGGGCCGGGTCGGGCCGCGCTCCGGCTTCAGACCGAGAAACAAAGAGCGTAATCTCGTGAAAATTTCCCAATCACCGGCTAATGCTCAAAGAATCGCGACGTCGCGACGCCGAGCACCTCTCCGTATTGCGAACCGAATCGAACCTTCAACTCCACGAATTATACTGCAGAGTTTTTGCTGATCGAGTTCACTATCGTCGGAGCTACGACGCGCTCCCTTGGAAATATATTCGTTGACCAACGTAAGAAGTTTTTTTTTCGGTTTGAATAAAAAGCGTAATATGTGCAGAAATCAGAGCAATTTCGTGGACTTGTTTAAACATTTTAGAGTGATTTTTGAGACTTGGAAAAATGATTTTTTGTAGGGTGTTGTTGAGGGTGAAGTATTGTGGATGTGGAGTGCGACGTACATGGCTGTCTTTGTAAGAACTTCTCTCGGGCACCATTTGAGACATTTGAATGCAACAAAGTACATTTTATAGGTAAATGTTAACACTATTTGGTAGATTTTTGTCGAAATTTTAGGTCGTATATTGAAGACGGGAAAAAATTATTTTTAAGAAGTGATCCTTGGGGACATTTTTTCAAAAATCCACCGACATTCAATTACTTAATTAAATTAACTATAGTATATCCGAGCACCATGTGAGATATTCAAATGCAACAAAGTTTGTTTTCTAGGTAAATGTTAACGCGATTTCGTAGATTTTTCTCGGATTTTTAGGTCATCTATTTAGAAGTGATAACAGAATGATTTTTCGGGGGTTTGTTTTACTAAGCAAAAATAATGACGCTCGCCGAGAAGAAAATGGTGAATCGAGTGGCATCGTTTTGAAGACGGTAATGTTCTCGAAGATATCTGAGAGAAATTATTATCGGAACGTAAGAAGTGTGTCAGGTAAAAAAAAAAACAGGCCTCGTGCACCGCCCGCTATAGCTCGCTTCGCTCTTAAACCCTCTAATGGTCGATGCTCTCAAAAGATTAGGTTAAACTAGGCAGATAAATGGATGACTTTCACCGTGGTAATTCAGCTATCGCGTGCCATTTTCTGTGGCGGGCCTCCTAGCGAGATAAATTGCTTACGAAATCCTGTTCTATTATTTTCCATAACAATTTTCGTTATCATTTACATACAGAGTGGGCTATGCAATTCGGATAAGTATAACAAGATCCTATTTTCTGACAGCGTCCTCGGTTTTCGTTAACATGACGATGCGATACGTAATCTAACTTCTACCGTAAAATTGGCTAGACATTATGTAATATTTTACAGCAACAGAGACATTTAAATAATCCATAAAGAGGCACCTTCTGTCTGATTTCAAGACTCGAGCAGAGGCTTGGGAAGATCATTTTTTCTATCTTTAATAGACGGCCTAAAATTCTGTAAAAAATCTACGAAGTAGTGCGAAGATATACCTACAAAATGCATTTTGTTTCATCAAAATATCTCGCATAGTACTCTAGATATAGTATTTCACATAGTAGTCTAAACATTGAGTGTTGGACGACGTTTAAAAAATAGTCTCCAAGAATCACCTTATAAAAATAATTTCTTCCTATCTTTAATAAATGACCCAATATTGCGGCAAAAATCTACGAAGTAGTACTAACATATACCTACAAAATGCATTTTGTTGCATGCAAATATCTCGCACAGTATTCTAGATATGCTTCCCTCAATCTACCCAAGTTATTCCGCGTTAGACGATTTTTAAAAAATTACTCTCCAGAACCGCTTGTAAAGGAATAATTTTTTCCACCCCTAAAAAGGAATCGATAATTCCGACAAAATTTCCTAAAACAGTACTAACTAGGACATGTCAAACGTCGTCCGATTCATTAAAATGTCTGACATAGCGTTCGAGAAACGTTGTCGCGAAGTTGGGCAATCTCGCAGTTCTCGACGAGAGAATTTCACGTCGGCGAAACCGGAGGAATCGGCGAGAAAAGATCGGAGTAAAAATTGCGAGGGTGTCTCGGGGAATAAGAAATCATTGTATCGATTTTACGGCTGCCTTATTGGGGAATTGTTCGGTGTTTCGAAATCTTTCGCGGAATCGACGGGGTCAAAAATTAACAGCTGTCGAGTTTCGAGCGTTCCATTTGCAGCGTGTGTACGTGAGCCGGAACAGCAAACGCGTACTCTATGGATCTCTCTCTCTCTTCTCTCTCTTCTCTCTCTTCTCTCTCTCTTCTCTCCTCTCCTCTCCTCGCCCAGGGCTCGAGTCGCCGCGCGCGTTTCAATCGGATATCGATTTTCCATTTCTCAGGGTACAGAATTTTCTAGCGGGGCGTGCGCCGCTCGAAAGATTACGGGCTAAGAATTTCCCTCGCGCGAATAAATCTGGCGCGCGCTCGTCCATCGATTTCGAATTTCCCGAATAGAGACTGTAACAACGAGCAAAGACGCTTGTAAACGATCCTTGCATCACCATTGCAAATACAGAACCGTCGCGAAACGGTGGACGAAGTCGTTCCGCAGAGTTTTTCGATTTCCACCCGTCTCGAAAATCAATCCCACGAGAAAAACCCTATTTTCCAGACAAATGTTTCTTTTTTCGAATTGTTTAGAAACGGCGATACTGTCATTGATACGCGTGTTCGTATTTCCGGAAAAATTTACCGTATTCCAGCAACCGTGACACATGTACGAGAATTTTTACGGATTTTCTAGTCGCAGATTTTGCCGTTGAAAAATTAAAAACATTAACTAATATCTACACAGTGTAGATCCTTTGAATTCTCAAAAAGTGTTAAACTTTGTAATTATTTTTTCCAATAAAATCGCAACTGAAATTTGCACAAAAATTTTGAAATATCCGCAGAGCTATTGCGACGATCGTCAAATTTTTCTAAATCTTAATTTCGAAAAACCGACTTGCAAACGTTAAGAGATCGCAAAAATGTCACAGCCCTTTTCGAGATTGCGAAACATGACTGAAGAGTTTCGAAAAAATCTTCTATTTAATGACGGACAAATATTCCGAAAAAAATTCCCCCGAATACACTGGAATTTCAACCGCAGAACCACGAATTTTCACAGAATTTTAACCCCCCGATCGCGCAAATTAAGAGTCAAGAACGCGCCCCTTTCAGTTTTTCGAAAGCGCCAAACCGCGTTTGCGCAAACGGAGGAGAACCGTCGTTGTCCCGGCAGGCTGTGCCTTGTCCCAAGTAGTTTCTAGGTAACCCAGTGCACCCTCTCGCCCCGTCACAGCCCCGGGGGGCGACCGGGGGTGCGTCTGCTAATCCTTTACAGGGAATTCAAGTGATAAATTCCGTAAATCCCTGTTCAAGCACACCCTTGCCCCGACCTAACCCTCTCTGCCGGGCCGACTCTGCTCGGAGAGCGGCACCCGGGTGGTCCTAGCCCCACCCACCCCACCTCCGGTTCGCCTAGACGCACCCCACCCACGGTCGTCCTGGGGAAAAAGTAGAAAACTGCGATTACAAAGACTTTTCTGCTACGTTCCCGGCCACCCTCTTCCTTCTTCCGGTCTCCCACGTTTCTCTGCCGCCGCCCCCCCCCCCCGCCCCCCTCTCCGCTCGTCCGCCCAGTCGGCACCCCATGGCACGGCCGCAGAGCCATGTCTCACAGGGCTGGAAACCTCGCGGCGCAGTTTCCCGGCACCCCGGATTAAAACTTTAACACTTTGTTACCCTTTTTCGGGAGAGAGAGATAAGAAAAGGCGACGCGGAAGCGCTGAGAAAACGAGTGACAGCGCTGTAAACGGGTGGCCCCGAGGGTGGCCGGGGTACTGAAGGGGCGGCCGGGGCACTGGAGGGTGGGCCGCGGGTGCTAAAGGGTGCGCCGGAAGTGGCGAGGACCGGTAGGAAGTGGCCGTAATCCGGGGCTTCCGGTACGTTGGACAAATTTCAGTCGGCCGGCGAATTTCGCTTTTGATAAAACGTCCCATTTTGCATCTCGCGCGGGTGCCGACGCGACACGCACCCCTACTGTAGGCTATTAGGGGCTGCGAGGATGCTCTCTGCCATGGGGTGAGAGAAAGGGCGGCGCGCACCAACCGATTTCGGGGACAGCTTGCGAGAGAGATCTCGGCCTTTCGAGACGCAAAGTGCCCGGAAAATGAGATTCTTGATCCAGGAATCAATTTTTCGGGCAGCGTGGGTTGGTGAAAGGGCGCGGCTACGCGACAGAGATGTACTCTAATTCAGTTACATTGGCGTTCGATTACATGGCGATTCAACCGCGTTGTAATTCAATTATATGGGTCGAATCTATCAGCTAATTCCATTGCTATTTGTTTAGGATATATAAAACTTAATAAGTGTCGTGTAAAAATTATGTAAATAAAAATTGGTAGATATAGTTAGAAGAAGGTGTAAAATTTATACCCAAGTCTCGTGACAATAGCTTCTTTGGCGTCACAGTAAAAAAATGTAGAAGCGAAACTAGAATATTCTCTTCGTAAACTAGACTGCACCCTGAACGTGTTACATAGTCGTACTTAATTATTTATAACAAGCAATATATTAATTTGATTTTTACATAAGAATTCGTGGATATAGTTGAAAGACGGACTTAAATTAACATCCAAGTCCCGTGACAATAGCTTTATCAGTTTGACAGTAAAAAATTCTCAAATCAAGACTATAATCTCCTCTCCATGAACTGCATCCCTTCAACACGTTACACAATCGCACTCAAATATACATAACCATCCCACTATCCACATCATCCTCGCATAAAAATTCCTAGATATAGTTCAAACAAGGCCAAAAATATTCACTCAAGTCCCATGAAAATACCTCCCACAGTTCCCCAATAAAAAAATCTCAAAGTCGACACGCAACATACATTCGAAACCAATTACCAAAACTCTCACCCCCACTGATCCTCCAACTAATTATTCCCCTGCTGCCCCCATAGCGCACCGATATCCCCTACACCATCATACCGGAAAGACTCTAAAGAATCCCCTTTCGACGAACCAATCCCAATAACAGCCACCAGAACTCCGTAGAACGTAAAAATCCGTGCGCAGTCGGGCGTACGAAAAAAATTTGACTTGATTCCAGCTTGCCGGAGCACTCTAACAGATCCAGTGAATTAGAGGCGACTGCGTGGGTGGAGTTGGTGTCCGATCGAAGCGGAAACGGCGGAGGAAGTTGACGGGGGCCGGGACACGAAAGTTTCGACGGGGTCCGAAGACAAAGTAGAAGAAACAAAGGAATGCTGGTCTGCTTCCTTTCCGCGGTCCGGCGCAGAATTGGAAGCAACTATCCAATTTCCGAGAAAACACCGCGAAGAAAAAGAGCTGGTCGGAGAGAACGCGAAAGAGAGAGTGAGAGATAGAAGAGAGAGAGAGAACGAGAGAGAGAGAGAGAGAGAGAACGAGAGAGAGAGAGAGAGAGAGAGAGAACGAGAGAGAGAGAGAGAGAGAGAGAGAGAGGATGAGCCAAAGAGGATAAAGGAGACACAGAAGGGGCGGGAGGGGAGGAGCAGGGCTGGTAGCAGAGCTGGAATTCGGCTTAGCGATCCAGCGACCCGGAAACTCCGACTCTCCGAGCCCCGAAACCTTTGAAAGATTTGATAAACGCTGACGTCACTTCCTGCGATGATCCGAGGGGACCGCGGGAGCCGTTGTCGAGCCGGTCTCCCGCCGAATATTCGCAGCTACGTGTCCCCGATATTGAAATATTGCGAGTCGCGGCGGAGGTGATCGACTTGCCGCCGGACGATAATGAAAATTTCAATAATCCCCGGCACCGGGATCTCCGCCGCGGCGAACCTCCATCGATTCCGCGTCGGAACCCTCTCTCAGGGCCACCCATGTAAGTAGGTCTCAGCCGACGCAGAGTATTCCCAGCGATCGAAGAAACCCGCGGAAGCAATCAGCGGATGATTATGTCGCGGGCCGAATGAATTTTGATTGATTGAAGACGTCACGGGCCAGATATGGGGGCGCGATTTGCGAGGGAGTGTTCTCCGGACTCTGCCGAACAAGACGGTGTAGGTTCATGTTGTATTGTTCGACGGGAAAGTTGTTTGAATAATTTATAAAGCGCGCGAGCTGTAGATATGATGGTTGTTTTCATTTTGTGATCTTGAGAATTTTTTTGCCGGTAATGTGTATGGTTTATTGGAATGAAAGTTTAGGTGACTTTTTTGGTTATTTTTTGGGAATACGTGGGATTTTTTTCGTGGCGCTAGTGTCGGGACTGTGGTTTCTATGAGCGATTAGGTGCGGGAATGTAACGTGCTTAAAGGGGGTAGTTCAGGAGATGCAGATATTCTAGACACTCTTTGGGAAATTTTTTATTGTAGAACTGGGGAAGTTATTGCTGTGAGACTTGAATGAATGTTTTCCTCGTTGTTTAAACTATAACCACCAATTTTTATATAAGGATCAAGTGGATATTGAGCTCGGTATAAACAATTAAACATGGCTATGTAAAATGCGATCAATCAGTAGTCTAATTTACCTCAAACTTTTCTATAAAATTCGAATAAATTTTCTAACCACTCCAATTGTTGCTTATTAAACAAATAACACTTTTCTTTTGCAATAAGTCCTTGCGATTTTTTCTATTAAATTCGCTATACTACAAACAAGGGTAGAACGAAAATATGGACAAAGTAATTTCGTTCTCCCACGAGAAAATGAATTTTCCACCATTTCCAGTAAATGTTCTTTAATAATGTGTCGCTTCGCTTATTTTTCTGGTGAAATTTTAATGCTCGTAGAAGTCTCCAATCGGCGAACTACCGAATCGAGCGTTTTTTTAGCAGCCCTGCGAAACGAGATTCGCCGGAGAAACGAAATTACATTGCCTTTTTCGAAAATTTCGCAATCGAACCGGTCCGGCGAAGCTCGATGAATTTGTTTAACCACTCGCGTTGCCACGAATTCGAAGATTGGAGCCGGGTTCCATGGCTAAAGCCTGCCAGCGGAAGCATTTTCTAGAATATTTTCCGTCTAGTCCGGCCAAACGTTGAATTGAATTAAATCTCGTTTCCATAGAGCAACGCGAATTCCAGCTTTAATATCAATACGAGCTGAATATCTCCCGCGAGAACAGTGATCATTTACCATGGTGATATTCCCAGCAATATTGCCGCAGGAATATTAGTTCACCGGCGATTTATTACAGGGCACGTGGAAGAAGTAATATTGGAGGAGGAAGTTCCTTGCGAGCGGGGCGGGGCGCCGCCCTTTAAAATAACCAAGAAGAATCGTCTTCGGTCGCTGCCGATCCGTGACCCATTTGAATTATTAAACATCGTGTCTCGCTTCGATTGAACTCTCGATAGGGACTCCGGTAAAAAGTGTTAGAACTCGATCAAAAACGTACGGTTCCAGCTGAAAGTTTTTCTATAGCCTCTTCAATTTCATTCAAACTCAGTTTCGAATTCGTTCTTCAATTTCAAGGTTGAAAGACACTATGTTCTGGGAGCCTTATGTTGAAAAACACTGCCTCGATCGAAGTGAAGTTAGATGATCTTCAATGGTCTTAGAAAAATTGCTGTATCTTTTCCAAAAGTGACCGTTTCGAGCCAAAAATTTGGTTACACCTTCTCCGATATTATATCTACATGTATACAAAGATGGGACTAATTATGTTCGCTTGTTTGTTTTTAAAAATATTTTTTTAGGAATCCTTTAAACCGCACTAGGAACGAAAAGATAAGGCTCCGGTAAAAATTGTTATAACTTAATAAAAAATTGATCGTTTGGGCTGAAGATTTTTCTATATCTTCTTCAACATTGTGTCGAAATGTAAAGAAAATTTACATAATCTACTCTCACTCGATTGCATATAAAAAATTGGTAAAGTGGTAGAATAAATGCATAGAATGCTTATCTTGCATCAAAGTGGACTAATAGCAGAAGTTCGGTATAAATCGCTATTTACTACGGAATTCCCAGATCAACGGTGGCTATAGAACCAGAGGCAAAAGACAGACCCACCGGGCAGAGCCATTATATCTATATCGAGTTATAATAGCCCTCGTGTTAAATCGCATGAGAGCCAAATCGCTTGGAACTAACGTCGAGTGTCCCCGCTCTCCTCTCCCTCGATTCTCTCGTTATCCTGCCCTCTCTACTACTCCTCTCTCTTTTCTCTCTCTCTCTCTCTCTCTCTCTCTCTCTCTCTCTCTCTCTCTGCCACCCCCAGGCACCACGAAAACTACATAGCTACCCTTAGGACATAACGGCGCACTTTCGTTAGGAATTATGCATTCAACCGCCGTCACCAACTTTTTTCCTCCCCTGTCTCCTCTGGCTTTCGTCTTTTTGCTTCCCCTAGCCCCGTCCAGCCATTAATTGGGAACGGTTGGAATAGAACGGAGCCTCCCTTATTTCGTGTTTTGATAACGCAGACATCGCTTTTTATCGCCCTTTAATCGCTGCACTATTCCGTTCCGCGGATACAGTTCCTAGAATAATCTTCGCGAATTCGACGACCGAGTACAGACGTTCACATTAACGGCCACCGTCTTGTCGATTCTGCATATTACGCGGTGCAAAAATTCTCAAATACAATACAATGTATAGAGATTAAAATCATGAATCGAAAAAGATTTTACCTAATTCCTGTGTCCTATTAAAAATTCGCGGAGCTGGCGTTTCAGTGCCGCATAGCTAAGACGTGTTCGACGAACAACGGTCGATAAAGACTCTCGCTATATTGTTGATCGTGGATATTTCCGAGCGAAAAAAATTCTCGGATTCTCTCTAAGGTACGTACATCAAATTCTCGCATCAATCAAATTTTGACCTGTTCCGTACATCCTGTAAAAAATTCACAAAGGTGCCATCTCACTGCTTCGGTGCTAGGACGTGTTTAGCGAGCAGCGCTCAATAAAGATCTTCGCAACATTGTTAATCCTGGATATTTTTGAGCGAGGAAATTCCGCGATACTCGCTAATGCGCGTACGTTAAAACCGTGCATCAATCATATTTTTACCTGGTTCGTACAGCCTGTAAAAAAGTCGCAAATATGACATTTGACTAGCCCACGCGCAGAACGTATCTAACGAGCAGCGTCCGATAAAGGTTTCTCCCACGTTCTTAATTATAAATATTCTCAAGTAAAAAAATTCTCAGACATTGTCCAATGTACGCGCAATAAAACCATATATCGATAAAAATTGTACAGAACGGTTCTGGTCCATTAAAAAAATTCCCAAAGTCCGCCCCAGATTTGACAGCGCGATCTAGTTTTAATTCGGCGAGTCATCCAGGTAATTCGGATAAATTGAATCGGCATTCCAATTTTAGCCGCGCGTGGGTGTTCCACGATTCTCTCATAGAAACGTAGAATAATCCCGGAAGGATTCGCGAGGTTAGAAAACTGTCTGCGAAACGCAGCGCGCCAAGGTCTGGTTGGCTTCGCGCTCGGATTTGACTTCGGGATTAAACGTCCCCCCCTCCGTGTGAGCTCGCGGCGCTTCCTCGTAAATTGCGCCAAAGAATTCGATATTAACGGTGGTAAGGGGGATGCTGGTTCTGCCTGGCAGAAGGGCGGTGGGGGCGTTGGGGGGGGGGGGGGTATTAATGCCGCGTTCACCTCAGACGCCAACCGAGCTGACAAAGCTCGCTCCGCAGTCTGGCGAGCTCGAGGTATGCCGGAACGGGGTGGTTCCTTACGAATACGCTACCTATGGCTAAAACGCGCTAACTCGATGGTAACCAGCGTACTCTGACTCGGCGTCGCGACGCTGGAAACCGGAGCTGCGAGAACGGATCTTCGAATGCTCGTTACGACAAATACGACGACTTTCAGAATTTTTCCCAAACCCGAGGAATGCAGAAATTGATATGAACAAAATACTGATCTATTCCATAGCCTTTACTTAAAGAAGAAAACACATTTTGTTTATAAAAAATTTTAGTGAAAGTCATTGACAACAAAAATGAAACGTTTATATTACTTGTAATCGACGACGACAACCCTCATGGCATTAGATTAACTATTCTAAGAATTTTGTTTAACCGCCCGAGTGAAAGAATTGTTGTTTAAAAAATACTGACCTATTCTGCGAGCTTTACTGAATCAGGAAAGAATTTTTGTTTATAACAAATTGCAGTAAAAGGCAATGATAAAAATATTGAAACGTTTGTATTGCTGGTAATCGACGAGGAACCTAGCAACACCAAATTATTTTGTGAATTATTTTTAAACGGTATAAATATTTTTAAAAAAGAAGGTTTAACGTATCCAAATAATTGTCGTAGTTACAGAAAGTTTCGTGAAATGTTGCACGTTCGACAGGTTTTAGTTGTCGGCTTGAGTTACGAATGAACAGTATAATAGTAATCGGTCAAAGTTACATAATTCGTCTGAGAATCCAGCTTCCTTTAGCTCGTCGTGCAATCTGCTGGAAGTTTCCTCTGTGGAAGTGTATGCAGTTCCAGATTCAGGTTATGAAGATAAGAGCAAGTGAAATTATAAAGGAGAGGCGGTATCGTCGCGTAAGAAGCTACTTTGTTGTAGTTTGCTACGCTCGTATTAACTTCCGTCTTCTAAAATTCCCTGTGGCTAGCATAATTTCCCTCCAGTTCACTATCCCTCATCCTCAGCTGTTATTTTTTCGAATTTTATAAATCCAACCATACCTTTAATTTCCTGACTACATTAAATCATTTTCCGATCTCTCTTTTTAATTCAAAATTAAATTAAATTAATTCTTAAGCATGTTACGCAATTTTTCTATTGGCCTATTTCAATTAATTCATCGTCTAAATTACGCTGCTAATTTTCTGAATTAAATTAAATTGTAGTGATCATTTTCTAAATTAAATTAAATTGTACTGATAATTTTTTAAATTGAAATAAATTGTATCGGTAATTCTCTAAATTAAATTAAATGGCGTCGATGATTTTTAAAATTAAATTAAATCGTGTTGGTCGTTCTAAAAAATTAAATTAAATTGTATCGGTAATTTTCTGAATTCAATGGAATCGTACTAGTAACTTTGAATATTAAATTGAATCGTGTTGGTCTTTTGGAAAATTAAATTAAATCGTGTTCGTTACTCGCCAAATTGAAATATAACCGGGTATTTTTTATTTTCGAAGTGCATTAAATAATTTTCTGCGTTGGGGGTTGGTTGTTCGATTACTTACCGGTCTAGATTGGTGTTTCTAATTATGAAGATTGAAGATGAATGAAATTTTTAATTTCTAGACCGCGGTTCAGTGGCCGCGCTGTTAATTGATAAATCGAGGGATGCGGCGATGCATTTCTCGCCGCGAGAGACAGAAGATGGAGCACCGTGCATCTCGCGAGATTTATTTTCTACGCCGTGATTACGGTGATTGCGACCGGCGAACAATGGCCCGGAGATTTTCTGTTCGATCTGTTCTTACGTGCGGCTATTTTGATACAGATTAAACATTCTTCCACGGATTCCCCGCGTTCCATCTTAAATTGCTTTTCAGGCTTTGATATCAATCGGTCGGCGCCGCTTTGAAGTCGTCCACCAAGAAATTTATTTTCACCTCGCGCTGCTAATGGCGATAGAAACCGGCTTTCGCTCATTCACCGACTAATTAATTTCATAATTCATTGCTCGAAAGCAATGAATCACCGCTTTATTCCCATTCCACGGAAATCAGGCATCCCTGGTTTTTTTCCAGGCTCGATTCTCAATTGAAAAATTTGCTAAAATCTAGAAGCAATTGTTACTGTAAAATATCAACAACAATTGCTGTTACTATAAATTATTATAGCGATTCGGTTTTTATTTAATAAACACTAATGAGAGTTTGATATTAATCGTACAATGTTCAGGGTTGGTTTTAAAATAATTTTAAATACTCACGAAGTAATGTATATTACGAAAAAAGAAATCACATTTACTTTGCAACGATTGTCGTTACAATATTCAGTAAAAATTTTGTTTTCATTTAACCAACACCGATAAAACCTCAATATAATATAAAGGTCAATTTTTCAATCAAAATAGGTGATAATTCTAATTTTAATCGAACCTTAATTTTTCGTAAGTACATTTACCTATTTGTGATACCAATTTATTTATGTATAATAAAAAAAAGAATCACATTTTTCGCTTAACCACCCTCCAAATGAAGCAAGAGGGCTGAAATCTCGCGCGGATACATAGTCGACATTTTGCCAGACTAATTTCATCGCGAAAAAATCCCACCGCAGAAAAATACGATTATCGCTGGGTGGGGGGGTAGGGGCGAGGAAGAGTCGTTCGGATAATGGAGGGTGGAGGTGGTTCAAAGGTTCGGCTCTAACGTTCGTCTCGTTTGTCAGCAGGTGTTCCGGGCCGCAGTACACCGTAGTAATTCGAGTCGCGGAATTCCTCGCACGACTTCCGAGTTTCGCCGTTTGGTATTCCACCCCCGCGCAAGAAAAAGAAGAATAGCAGACCGCGGACAGCTCGGGTGGAGGGGGAGGGGAAGGGGAAGGGGGGGTGGTGGTGGTTGGTGGAACGAGAGGTATTCACAGATAAGCGGAGGCGAGAACGTTCCGATCGACGGCCGTAAACTTCGGAATAGTTGTCGGCGAAATTAGCCTGACTCTTTCAGAGTCGGGGGGGGGGGGGGGGGAGGGAGGGTTGCCGGAGACGATGGGGTCGAGGGCTGAAAGGTCGCCGGGATAAGCATTTCATTCCGAACATCTAATTACTTCCTATAGTTTGTTCGGTTCGACTACTTCGACGCTGTTTAATAATTATTACCGGGCGGCGGGTGGTAAGAGCGACGAGAGGGGGGGGGAGATGCTTCTCCGGAGTTTCCGAGAAGAATTTATAGTTGGACGTGGTGGAAGAGGGATGAATAAGTTTTTCGAAGCCTCGGGTTGAAAGACACTGAGTTTCGGGAGCCGTAAGTTGAGGAACACTGTCACTACCGAAGTGAAGTTAGGCGATCTTCAATGGTCTTAGATAAAAGAGAAAAGATAAAATGAATTACGTTCACTTGTTTGTTTATAAGAATAATTTTTAGGAAACCTTTAAACCGCACCGGTTGCGAGAAGATAAGACTCCGGTAAAAATTGTTATAACCTAACAAAAAATGGACCGTTTGAGCTGAAAATTTTTCTACATCTTCTTCGATACTTTGTGCAAACATAAAAAAGAAGTTTAAAATCTCTGCTTCGACCGGATCGGTTATAAAAAGAAATGCTTAGAACGTCCGAAAAACGGGATATGGCCAAATGTGCATCAACAGTCCGCGGACACAGTGCATCCCGTTGCACAAAGTATGCCGCACGCCGGTGCAGGCTTTAGTTTAGGCAAAAGGTGGTCGAATCAGTCGCGTTGACAGGCGACCACGTCCTAACGAAATTTTAATCACGTCGCTGGGAACTCTCGGGGATTGGCTGGTTTCCGAGCACACACGTGACCGAGGTCCTAACAAAACAGAACGAAACAAAACAAACGGGCGGCAGGCAGCTTCGCGACTACAGGCGAATCTTCTGTCTGGTTCTGCTCGGCGTGTCACAATCAGAGCGGAGCCGAGATCAAAGCCGGTTCTGTCTGGTGTCCGCTCGGCCGTTGCGTTTCGCGTTGCGGCTAACGTAATTAAGCCACGGGAGACGCTAAAGTGGCCTCGAATCCGCGTTCTGTTACGGCGATTCAATGAGAAACGAAATTATCTGCGCCGGATCGGCCGCCGGACACACCCACAGCATTAATTATAATTCGGGCGGACCGATTAAATCCGAGATTACAGCCGGCCGTCGCTGCTCCTCGTGCTCCCGACTCCGAGAGCACCTCTTTGCGAATTTTTTTCCGGAACAACCGGTCGATGAATATTTATGAAACATTTTTGGTTGTTTACACGAAGCTTCGAAGAATGTGTTCCAAAATTTTTGTGTTAAAATAGTCAAATCCTTATAAATGATAAAAATTATTATACGAGACCTCCCTTCTCGGCCCGAAACTAAAATGTTTTCTAGAATTTTCTGTAGACGAACGGGCGGAGCTAAAATGTTTAAACTTTTTCTACGTCTGGATGGCAACATTAATGAACGTATAGAGAAATTTTCAAATGAAACGACTCGTTTCTGTAGGAGATACGGAAATTGTTGCGAAGGAATCGTGTTCTTGCATCTAGCGCTGCTTAAGGATTTTTTTAATAAAAATTTGCGCACAAACGGGTCGAGATAATTTGTCGAATTTAAAATATTTAAATACACTGTTAAATGATACGTAAAAAAAAAAACGCCAGCTCAGAAAATTGTCTTCGAAAGTCTTCAAAGAATCTCTCCTATCCCTTATACACCCTAAGATCTTCTTCAGCTGTAACTTTCACGACTTTTATTTTAAAAAAAGAAACCAATTGTTATACTTCAAATATTTACAAATATTCCAGACAAAAATACCAGCTCAATAAAAATGATATAATCTTGCTCTGCATAAAAAAGAAAGGCGACATAAACCACATTTTAGCTTGCTATACCACTGAGCTCGCAATTCCGTAAACTATTAATGTTCAATTTGACATCGTCGACCCAGAAAACCGGCTCGCTACGAGGTCCTGCAAAGATCGGACAAAGTCTTGATTTTTAGCCAGAAATTACCGGTTGTCAGAGAACCGTGGGATGCAACAATGCTCGACAATGTAGCACCGTGTTGACCCGCCGATTCGCCTCGGTGGCGGCACAATGGCCGGCCGTTAAAGAGAAAACTTCGTGTCCTGGATGAAATCCTCGTTTCCCGGGTAGGTACTTTCGATAATACACAATCTCGTGCGATCGGGAGGACGCGGCGTGGCGGCCCGATCGACCGAGTGATTTCACGTTTAGTGTAACTTCGGATTAGTTTTCGTAACAGGACTTCTCCCGACTCGTATATTCTGCGAGAAACCGCACACGTCCGCCGGCGTCTTCCACGCTGTCGTGGCTCCGTGAGTGCCCCGTCCCGCCTTAAAGCGCCTCGAAGTGCTCCGAAACGGGCTTTAATCGAATTTAGCTGCACATAAATCGATGTCCCTTCGCGCTGCGTGGGACAGTTCTCATTTGGCCGACCTCCCCCTCCGTTCGCGAAATCGCAAATAAGCCCGCGGATAATCGTCCGCAATTCCGAACGCCATTTTGACGCTGTACTTCTTTGCCGCGAACAAAGTAGCGAATGAAACTGTACTATATATTGATACATGTATAGTGTAGATTTTTTCGGTCCTAAACTGTACAGAAAATATTGTGGCAATTTTAAAGATCAGAGTTCTTTTTCTTCTAAATATATTAAGAATTTTTTCACTGCAGTAATGGTTGCCAAAAAATGAAATAACTTTGCTAGGTTATGTCTCCCTGAATAATATAGCAAGATGATGTTACAATTTTATATGTCAAAAGTAGCAGACGAAAAATAAAACGCCTTTGCGGTATCGAAACCTGTCGTAGTATATTTTTATTTGCCCCTGAAGCAATACAGAGAAATATTGTTGCAAAAAATTTGCACTAACAATTTTGTTACTGGCAGCTAGAAAGTGAAATAATTTCGCTGGATTGAACCTAAACCTGTCGGTTGAACGCGATAAATTCTTATTTGCCTCAAAATGATTTCATGTAACAAAAGTATTGAATAAAAAATGAAATGACGTTGCTACCTAAACCTGTCGATTAAAGGCGATCAATTTTTATTTGCCTCTAAACAATACAGCAAAATAGTATTGCAATTTTATACAGTCAAAGTACTAAAGGAAGAATGAAATTACTATAGTACATTGTACTTATACCTGTCGATACGCGATGAATTTTGATTCGGTTCTAAACAATATAGAAAATAATGTCGGCATGTTTTTTTTTGTCTCTGCATTAAATTGCAGGAAAATGCGATCACGATGGACGAGAGATCGGTGACGAAAAAACTAACAAAGAAACGGCTTTCGAAATGAAAGGATGAACGAACAATGGAGCCTTAAAGGGAAGATTGTCCGTAATGCTCTTTGATTCTGGTTGTTTGAGACATTTGTTGGTGTTGTAGAACGTTGCGGGGCTCGTTCCTCGCTCTCTCGGCTAATTTGAAGTGATCATTGTGCGAGGAGAAGCTTTCTTTTAAGCTTCGGATGAGGAGTTTCGCCGCTTTCGAGCGGCAACTTGGCCCCGGCGCGGCGCGGCGCTAAGCGTTTTAATCTCGCGAAATGAACTTTTGCTTTAAGAACCACGGACGCGCCGGCGTCCTTGGTATACTTATGAGACTACGCGCACCGTAATTTGTATATGACACCGCCGCGGAAATGCCGAGCGTTCTACATACATGTGATAAGGTTATTATCATAAATAACGGGGCGCCTGTCTTCGCAACTTTGTTAAGACTACAGCTGCCGTAGGACGAGCTCTGTCGGACCCGGTAAGTGTGATGAACGAAAATGACTGCCGTTAGTTCGTAACTTCGCTTCGCCGACGTAAACTCTCGAAAAATACAATTTCTCTCGAACAAACGCGTCCTCGACGCTCCGGGAGCGACCCCGGACAAATTGCAGTATCTTTTGAAAAAATGGATCTCCCGAGCTGTGAACACGTTTTCCACTTCCTTGATACTGCATTTAAACGTGCAGGAAATTTGGAAAATTCATCCCGATTCGCTGCGGATTTTTAAACAATTCCCGAAAAATATATATCGTAATCAGAGACAGAAAGAACATCGTCTTCGAAAAATCGTAAGCTATCGACAAATGAATCTTTCCCGCTGAAAATTTATTTACGTACTCTCCAATATAGTTTTGAAACAGAAAAAAAGTTTCATTAATTTCTGTCAACCGAATTGTCTATAACAAATTCATACAGTAGACCTTAAATTCTATGGAAGACAGAGAAAGAAGCTCCTGGAAGAAACGACTAAAGTTTGTTAAAAAATGACTTTCACGAGCTAGCAATTTTTTTACGTACTCTTCAATAGTACCTTCAAATATACAGAAAGTTTTAAAAATTTGCGCGGAGTCGTTCGTTCGCTATAAATTTTTAAACAATCCCCGAAATGCCATCAATAAGAATGAGAAACAGGTAACAGATTGTATTGTAAAAATCGTTGTATCTCGTGGAAAAATAAATCTATCGAGCTGAAAATTTCCTCACATATTTTCCAATTCGGCCTTTGAATATACGAAAAATGTCGCAGCGTCGTTCGAACGGAACAGACGGGGCTTCGCACGGTAACGTTCGCGCGCGATCGGTAATGTTTTAGTATTAGCATAGAAGCGTGTGCGGGATAGATCGGGGTTAATATCGCTTTATGGCTGCAGAAGTACGAAACGATCAGAAGCGCCGCAACATGCGTGCCGCCCGCTAAAATTACCCGGGGATGCCTTCTCTTTGTTACGCCGCGCGCGGCCTCGTTATTTCGCCGCGATCCCGCAATTATTATGCCAATGTACGGAGATATAAACACGGATCGCATTGTAAATTCCAGTTCCCGGCCAGCTGAACCCAGTGCCGAGTGCTACACGTGATCGATACGGACGTACATCGACCGGCGAATGACGCAAGTCGCGGCATTAATCCGCGCTCGCTGGACCGTCGAGGGTGTTCGCGAATTTTTTGCGAGCGAACGGGAGCAAATCAATCTTGGAAACTTTCCGAGAGATTAAAAGAGATATCAATTAACGTGGACACAAATTTTCAGCCCGGAAGAACAATTGTTTTGGAAGATATAACAATTATTGCGAAAACCGCCCCTTTTTAGTACCAGTACACCGAGTGGACCTCTTCTCAAATTTTTGATTAACAAACGGAAAACGATACATTTTTAAAATTTTTTCATATTATTAAACAGATTTTATTGATGTAGATAAAAAATTGTCATCGCAGATTATTTATTTTTCCACGAAATATAATATTTTTTAAAAGATCTTTTACTTTTGTCCTCGACGCATTTCGAGGATTTCTTTGTCGATTTATTGTAACCAATGGTGTTGATAAAAATGTTTAGAACTCTCTGGTCGTTTGAATGAACGATGGAGGAACACATAGAAAAATTTGCAGCCGCGTGGATTCATTGTTCGTAATGCTATGAACATTGTTAACGGACTCGGAACTTTTGCCGGCAAGCAATCGACAAGCAATAGTTTCTTTTATGCGTTTAACAATGCAGGAAAATTGCAAAAAAAAAAGGCGAGCTGGAAGGTTCCAACAATGTTCATTTCATGTACCTGTTCCTTGCCGCGGTGCATTTATCTGAAATGGTCCACGCCTTTGTTCACGTAAATCGATTTCTTTGAACGTTCTCTGCTTAAGAGCATACTTGTTAATCAGTTTTTAGTACTTTCTATACACGGGCTATAATTACTCGATTTACCGAGAACCTTTAGACAGTTTCGTCCATTATACTCGTCCCATTATTCGATTACAAACAACAATCGAACTCTGTCCATAAATAATTACTTTCTCCTTGTCTGCGCATTTTATGGAATTTATTTTAGAACAATTTGTATACGATTATATTCGAACAAGGTCTTCGAATGAAATTCTCTTATAATTCTATTATATTCTATTATAATTCTATGGTAATTGTATTTATTATTCAATACAATCTACGAATAAAATTCTATTCGAACAATATGTCCAAATAATATATCTAGTAAATTATTCGAATAAAATTCTATTCGAATAATATATCCGATAAATTCTTCGAACAAAATTCTATTCAAGTCATATGTCAAATAAATTCGTCGAATAAAATTCTCTTTGAGTAATATACATGATAAATCCTTCGAATAAAATTCTATTCGAGTAATATATCCAGTAAATTCATTGAATAAAATTCTGTTCAAATAATATATCAAATAAATTCATAGAATAAAATATTCAGATAGTATATCCAATAAATTCATAGAATAAAAAATTCAGATAGTATATCCAATAAATTCATAGAATAAGATGATATCCGAATAAATTCAGCAAATAAAATAGCATTCGTCGTTCGAGTAAAATAAAATCAACCCTGTTACGGGACACCATGTATATCCACAGCTCCGAGACAACCAAAATGTATGATCTAAAATTTAAAAAATCGCGTTCGTTCGTGGCGTTAGTGCCCGATACTCTGCTGTGTAGCGTGTCGCTGTTCCTGGACAGGGCCGAGCCAAGAGATTGTCTCCTTCTCCGGCTGGTTCTCCTCGGTTGCCTCCTCTTTCGCTGGCTCTGCTCGGCTGCTTGTCTCTTTTCCAGGGTCTGCGAAGGAGCCTGGCAGGTTCTCCGGGCGTCTTGTGTTGCGCCCGGGCTCTGAAGCCGAACGAACGGACGTCCGGAGACGTAATTTCCTGGCTCCCTTCCGCTCGCTCTCCGCTTTCGCCTTTGCCTGCGCGCTCGCTCTCCGCTTTGTACGCTACAGTCTCCAGGGGTGTGCCGGCGAAACTTCTCCCTCCTCTTTTCCGTGGTTCTGCCTTCCCTCTCGTTCTCTAGCTCCCTATCCCTGTGTGCCCTCAAATTAGAGCCGATCGATGGGAGCCACGCGTTCAGCTCCGGATACCTACAGACGATTTCGAGAGATGCTGCTCCGCAGCCGCGCCGAGCACGGCGAGGATCAGGGGACCGGTCTTCGGGATTTACGGGACGAAAGCGCAGGATTTAAGCTTCAAAATGTGACGAGGTACATTGCTCTGCGATTTTTTTCGTCGGAGTTATGCTAGCTCGAAGGTGGCAGAGTCTGTGGAACTGCTTCCTGTTTGCAACATTTATAGAGGCAGGCGATGTACGATTTCTTTATCGAATTTTATGGAATATGGTATTTTGATGGAACGTAATTAAATTACAAGCTTCTAGCTTGAAAATAAGCTAACTTACATTACTGTGCGATTTATGTTTTTAACGAAGTTACAATACTTTAAACATCGACGATTTTTACACCACAGTTTTAGCAACCATTCAACTAGCCTATCCTCGATTCTGCAATAGAAAACTGAATTTTGATTTTTCCCTCGCATACAAATTTGCAAACGTAATTGAAACATGACTAAATCGACTGGCTAAAGTCCAATGTCAAAGGATCCAACCGTTTCCCAGATAAAAAATCAATCCGACAGGACAAATCCTCTCTGAATTAAGAACTCATTAGAACCCCGTTCACAAGGGCAACATATGAAACTTACTAAATATATGATTTATAAACAAATCACAAATAGACGAAGTGGTGACTTAAACTCCCTCTAATTTGGCCTGCACTACGATACTGCAGACTTTCGACGGAATCTATAAAGTGCATTTTAGCGCGCTTGCACATTTATCTTGACAATTTCCGAAAAATTCGTCGCTTTCGCAGCTGCTGGTCGGAAAATGCGGGACGTTGATTCTCGATAATGATCTATTTTCGTTTTCGGAGGGTGTTTCACGCGATCGGAGGACCGGGAAAGTTCACTCGGCCGTTATTTCGGCGAACAATATCGCAACAGAGCGTGGAAACGGGCGAATCGCTGACACCGACAGGTCGCAAGTAGGTGCCTCGTAATTGTGATTGCGCGACTACTATGCGCATCCGGCGCCTGTATTTCCCAGAGACCCGGAAACGGTCGTGAAACGTTTCCACACCGTCACGAGGAACGGTCGCCTGGCTGGAAAGAGAGACGCGTTTTTCGGTCGAACCGGGCGCCGGGGACGCTCTGATTTATACAAAAACCCCCGGCTCTTATTCGACGGATTTCCCATTGGTCAACGTCGAATATTTTCATTTCATAAATTATCCATTCGGAACGCGGCGCGCTGCAGTTTCTCGACAATCAAACGGAATCACAACCAGCCTACCCTGCCCCCCTACCCCGGGCGCCCGGCCGCGTTCGTTAACATGCTCGTTTCGACCCAAATAGCCCCGCGGCCCGAAGTTCAAGAACCAATTCGCATCTTTTTCGCTGGACGAAATTAACGAGTTTCCAAGTAGGTCGCTCGAAACGGTCACTTTTTTTCTGCACGCGCCAGTTAGGAACGACGACGAGGTATGTTGTAGAACGAGCCGAATTAAGGGGAGTTCAAGTGGTCGCTTCGACCATTTCGAATTTGTTAGTTAAACGTGCGCGATTCAACAATTTAGGATCTTATTTGTCCGTCGTGAATTCAGGTTGCAGTTAGAAATTTTTGTCTCGGTTATTATTCGTCCGATCGAGCTGATTCTTTTTTCATAATTTTCAGAAATGCGCGTTCATTGTTAAGCTATTTTTACCTCGCTGCAAAAGTATCTTTATAACATCGAGAATTTATAATTTCTTCTTTTAGAGTTTTCGACGTCATAAAAATATTTCTAGATGACATTTATATAAATAAAGTTGTACAAATAAACTTCACGAATTTTTATAAACTATACGCTGTTCAAATCAGTCCAATTGCAACGTTGTTATAAAAGAAAATACATTAGTTGCATCTAATTCTCATTAGTACGAGAATACTAGTACATATTTAATAATATGGAATAAGATATTTTAAACATAATTGAACAGTTAAATACATTTAAATATACGCAGAACGTTATCCCCATATGCAACTATTATTTCTATAAAAAAAAGATTTACCCTTTTGCATCATACCAGAAGATAAAAACGTACGCAGTTGATTCGCTATTTAAAAATTCTATTTTCCCAAAAGCCTTATTCGCGATGCCTGGAAAACTCGCGTCACCGACGGCGGGTTAAATCAGCCATAGTCGAATCTATGGTTGCGTGTGCCCGGAGGGGTTGTCTTTCAGCGTTCGAGCGAAGAAGGGGTTGGTTTCGCGTCCACAGCCGCCGGATATTAGCCGGCATCGTCGCTTTTAAACCGAAGGACGCTGATTACCGCGAAAAGATGTGTGTGCCGCATCGCTGCGGAGGATGCATTTCAAAGGGAACCTATTACCCTGGTTTTCTGGGATCACTCGCGACCCCTTACGACCGCCGCAGAATTTCAAGGCAGGCGGCAGCGGCGGCGGCGGCGGGCGACTCGGATCCGCTCGAGAATCGACGCTCCTTGTCACCCGACGCGAGACGAGCCCGGGATTGGATTAAGGACGATCTACGCTGATCTAGGGTATCATAATGCAGCCCCCGGTTGCACCGGGCTCTCATGCCAGTCGGTGTGCAGAATGATCCGGATCTATGCGAGAGCGCTAAACGTGCGGAGAGAGAGGGGGGGGGGGGGGGGGGTGGCGCGCGGCTCCGAACTAATTTGTTGAGCACAGTTTCGGTGAAGTGAGTGCTCAAAGCTAATGAAGTTTTCTTTGACTCGGTTCCCGGCTGCCAAGCCGGTGCCAAGGATGCGTGGCCAGCCTGTGGGAGCGCCGCGCTGTGGGTCGGAGGGCTGTCGACAATCGGAAATCGCGCGGCTGGAAGAATTATAGTGGGCTCGTTGTGGCTTTTGTCGAGGAGATTCTGGAAATACGAGAAACTCCGGAGCCGGCTGTGAATTTTCAGCTTTAATCGCGACGGTTGGTGTTGTAGTTTAATCCGTGGAATAAAATGTTTAATCAAAGCGAACAATTATGGCGCGCCGTGCGCTCGCTTATTCAATGGAACTGTTGTAATATTTGGTTGCCCGATTGGTCTGTTCCGTTCGTCGCAAAAACCGCTTTTGTTTCGTTGACAAATTAACGTTTTCTTGGAGAAAAACTAATAAGTTATATAAACGATTGGTATAGACAAATGGTGGGAGAAATTTCGAGCTTTCAACAATATAGTCGATTTTAATCGAGTAGTACGTTTCCACTTCATTTTCAATGTTACAGCATTAAGTTCTTGAAGATATAAAAATAAATTTGTAGTAAACAATTCTTGCTGGTTTCAATGCAAAAAGAGTCGATCAAATTGGACGAACTGTCACCGAGATAAAAATTCATTCGCGTAGCGCGTTGTTTCAGTAGGGTTGATAAAAGTCGTATAATTGAAGCGCTTGGTATTCATAAACAAATGAAAAGTCGTCGAAGCGATGACTTAAACTACTTCCAATATGTTATAAACTACAAAACAGCTGACTTTAAACAAAACATAATGAAGATTTTTGCCGAAACATGAATATCGCGAGTCAGACTCGCGAACAGTTACTTGGGCCAAACATAAACATCGCGAGTCAGACTCGCGAACACATACTTGGGCGAAACATAAACATAACAAGCCGAGGTCGCGGACTGATTTTTTGCCCGTTACAGTCTGGTCTGTTTAGCGCGCGTTGATGCGGACCGCTCGGGCCCGAGTTTCGTCAAGCTAAATGGCACGGGGAGGGGTTAATCCTCCGTATTACAAAGTAAATTTCTCCGTCAAAAGAAAAATAGCATCGTAATAAAGAATCCCCACCTTTTACAATAAAACAAGATGACTTAAACCGTCCCTAATTTACCACATAGAACATCGCGGCAGACTTTGAAGAAAATCCGTCGGCTGTAACTCCGGTAAAATCGACCTGTTCTTAAACCTTTAAGACAATCGCGTCAAAAACATCTATTCGGGGGGGATTGCCAGCTATTCTTAATTGTCATCCGGCCCGGGGCCGTTTGTAGACCCGGCGGATCGTTGGACGTCGCCGCCGTTAAACTCTACCGCCGACAGTCAGACATTCAGGGGCGTCGCGGCGACGACGACGGCGACGACGACGATGGCAACGCCGCAGCCGCGGACAAAAGCGTCACGTCGAAAACGCTAAGGTGCTTTCGAGACTCACCTTGGGTTTCCACGGAGAGCGGCGTGGTGCAGCGCGTTGAAGCCATTGTTGTTCGTGAGGGTGATGTCTGCGGCATGGTCCAACAACAGAGCCAAAATGTCATCCCGTTTCTTAGAAATCGCGTCGTGGAGCGGAGTGTCGCCCTCGGAGTCCTGGAAAAGCGGCGAAACAGGTTTTCCTCAGTACGTGTCGTCTCCTCGAGGAACGATTCCCCGCGAAACAGAAAACCTCTGTGTGTCTACTTTTCGCTCGGGACCAAAAAAAAGTAAACAAGAAGGAAACAGACGCGACTAACAGCACCAAACGTTTCGCGACTGTTTGCGAAAATTCCTCTGGCGAATAACAGCCGACGTTCGTCGTTTATTTTGGTCACGAGGGAAATGTTGCTAATTTGTCGTAGACACAGCTGCGAATTCATTCTGTGTGCGCGAAATTGTTCGATTCCAGGGATGGCACTTATCACGGTAAAAGTGGAGACTTTGAGCTTTAAAATGAGCAAAGGTAGAAGAAGATCGCATTTTTTATTACAAAGTTATGACTTCAATATCAACGATCTCCTCTCTCGAGTGAATTCAGAAAACAAAAATTAACTATTGACGTGTTTCTCCCGTCAAAATGACGGTCACAAAAAACGTCAATTTTTATGGAAATGTTCTTAACAGCTCGTAGAATAACAAAGTATTTTTTAATTTCCTATTAACCATCGTAGCGATTCCATCGCAGATATATTAATCGAAAGAGTATACGACGCAAAATTGTAGCAAAGCTTCGCCTCGGTCAATTTATTTAAAAGAACGCAACAAGTAGATCACGCGGGCAAACAAATGGAATTTTATCCCGCCACGGTGCTCATTATACGTTCATTTGGGCAGCGCAATCTTAATCCCAATCGTCGGTTAGATTTAACCCAGATTAACCTGATTAATCAGCTACAATCTGATGGGTGGAATGGTCGAGCTCGATTTATTCTGCGCGGAATTAACAAATTAACTAATTAACCGAGCGAAGCCAGTCGCGATTGAAAATGTACAATCGTCGAAAACCTGACCTGATTTTCACAGGCGCTTGTGCAACAATTATACAATTTTCGGGAAAACTTCCCCCGTCTTTCGAATCTCCAAACGACGAAAAATTAATAATAGTAACGATGAAACGTTTAAAAATGATTTACCACGGGCGTAAAATAGACTCGGGCATCGCCGGTAGAATAACAGTCGGCTCTGTAACATCCTCGCGAAGTTAATGTTCATGTGGGGCGCGTTAACAATAGCAGTTTCCGCGTCGGGGTTGAAATATCAAACGGTGTTCGGATAACAGAGGGTCCGAGGCTGCGGCATCAGCCGGCTGCGTAAATAATAGGGCATCAGGCACAGATACTTTATGGGATCAGTTGGAAAAATCCTTTGTATAACTCCAATAACCGTGGAGGATAAATCTGCCGGCGCTGTCGAGAACCGCCGGCGCTATCTCGCGCTATAAATGCTGGCCATGTGTCACGCCGCCGAGACAGGAGAAAGAGAGAAGAGAGAGAAGGAGAGGGGAGAGAGCGAGAGAGGAACGACGAACGACGAACGACTGTGGAAGGTGAATCCTGGCCCTAGAAAACGAAGGGCTACGATACAGTCGGCGAAACGGGACCGGAATTCGAAGGTGAAAGAAGCTACAAAAATATTTAATTCCCTATCGGTTGATCGTCCCTAAAACAATAGATAACTTATATAGAATTATATGCGAAAGTAGAGCCTTCACGCTTTAAAATGAGCTAAGTTGTGCTGATGTATGATTTTTTTTTATAATGTTCTGGCGGGTCAAATTTGACAAATCCAACAGGGTTGTTTCAGTTTTATCTACTTTTCGAACAAACTGCAGTCAATTCGACGATTGATTTATAATGCAAAAAAACTACTGCTATAAAATCGTTCAAGGATATCGAAAGTAGTGACTTCACGCTTTAAAATGAGCTAAAATACATCACCGTACGATGTTTTCAACGAAGTTACAATAGATCAAATTTTCCCACCCCCGGACAGGGACGTTTCATCTTTAGCGGCTGTTTGACAAACCGTGGTCGCCTCACCGCTGAAACCTCGAGCGAAAACATTCCCAATAAAAAAAATTGTAACAAGATATCAAAAGTAGACGTTTCGCCCTTAAAAATAAGCTAAGACAGACCGCTGCACGATCTTTCCTACCAGAGGCATCGCAGATCAAAGTCGCCGAGCTCGGGCGAAACTATTTGATTTCGAGGGCATCCTTGGAAAAAAAACGATTAGTTATGGTCGGGGTAGAAGGATAGTCGTGCTAATAAAGGATCGCAACGTTGCATCGGCTGGTTTAACAAGCTGTTCCAGCTCGCCGAGCGAGAAATCGTAGTCGCGGGCTTTCTGATTAGACCGAAATCAGAACGGATCCGTGGGGCTGCACGTATCAGACGAACGACTCGGCAAAATCAGAAAAGACAACAACAACAACGCGCGGCCACCGTGTGGATTACAATCAGAGAGTCAGCGACGAGAAGGCGGACGATCGCGGAGCGAAACGACAGGGACGGGAAGTCGAAGCAGGCTGATTGCACCGCAAATATTGACAACGCTAATTCACCCTTTCCCGGTCCGCCTGTCGAAGGTGACGAGCTACGCTAATGAGGGCTTTAAGACGTCGACGAGACGATAGGCGAACTCCAAACGCCGTGGCCTAACTGTCCTGACACGAGGGCCGCTGTCGGGGCCGTTAAACTATTTCTTCGAGGCCCTTTATTAACATACTGTCGCATCAGGCTCGGTCGATAGTCGTCGATCATTTTTAATCAATCATTTTCCGATCAATTCTAGTAATCGTCGAGTTTAACGACTGTAATAGAGTTCACACGATTCGAAATTGTATTACTATTAAAGTATTAATATTATTATTATTAATAATAATAAGTATTAATATTAAATAATATGTAAGTAATATTATTAAATATTATTATCAATAATTAATATTAATATTAGAGTATTGATACAATTAATTGCATTAATATTGGTCAAATTTCAGGTATTATATTATATGGATTAGAGTAAGCTTTTTTCTATATTTTAAATCAATTCTTATATCACTTTAAATAGCCTAGACGATCTTAAAATTGATCAGGTGATATATAAATTGACTGAGGCGATTTTAAAGTGGATTGTGTTACGTTTCAATTATTTTCAAATCGATCGACTGTATTTTTAAGTGAGCTGAACTGCGAATTTTCGATCGATTAAAATGATTTGGAGTTCGTCGACTTTTTTGGCAATTAGAAATCGTGTCCGGTGTGTTTTCGTGGCTCGTCGGGCTCCGGGCTTGATTAGGGCCGGAGACAGGTGCGGCGGGGATATTTGCAGGTCCGTCAGTGGTAACTTGGCAAGCTTAATCGGCTTTCGTCCGATTCGCAAAGTACACAATGAATTGCGTCACGGCGCCGCGGCGGCCCTGTAATCCCCGCGCCGGCAATTTATATTAATTAGCCCGTTCGGCCGAACCGTCCCTGTTCAACATAAATTACCGGCCGGCTAATGATGAATGTCAGGTATAAACGTAACATTATGCGACCGCGCCGCACTGTTGTACGAGTGTCGTCCGAGAGTACAGCGATCCTCTGTACTCTCCGGGTATGTATATACATATTCGGTATACTGGCAGGTAAACGTGAATCGGTGCCCGGTGTCCGTGCGTATATGTGCTCATGTGTGCGCGGCTGGCTTGGCGTGAAATCAACGTGATGGTTTGGATATCATGATTACGAGCTGATGACACTTGTGATATCATACGCGGATGTTCAGTGGTCCTGCTAAACAGTACCCCGGATGCTGTCCCCATACTAAAGAAATTCGTGGCGGAGTTAACGATGAGAATACTTTTGGACGCTTTCGCGGTCCGAAAGTAGAGACTTTGCGCTTTGAAACGAGTATAGGTAGATTATTATACGATTGTTTTTAACAAAGTCACGATGGATTGAATTTTGACAATTTTTATTTCAGCATCACAGTAGCCACCACCCCCTTTTAAATGACTCACGTGATCGGTTGTAGCAGATACAATTCTTGGTGTTGTCTTATAAAAATTCATAGATATTATTGAAGCAGGAACAAAAATGTCTAATAATGTCTGGTGTCAATATCTTTTATAGGTTCATAATTAAAAATTGTCAAAGTGCACCTAAGAATAACTCCTCTGTACTCAGAGCATACTACCACTTTAAGACCTAATCGCTCGTAGCACTCTCGACCCCGACATCACCATTGCACGAAAATTCCCAGACGTTCTCAAAGCCCGCACAAAACCATGCCCAAAATGTCGGAACCATAAATTCCACATCACGACATTAAAGAAATTCTCAAAACGCTACATGTTCGTTCCACCTCCATCGAACCACTCCAATTTACCCTTTGACGCTTAATCGTCCGCAACGATCACAAATCAACCTGCACCGCCCCATAAAAATTTCCATACGTTCTCGGTACCTGGAGAAAAACTATCCCGAAATGCCGCAACAATGCGTTCGATCGTTTCCCGATGGAAAATCCGGGAACCGGGGCATGGCTCGTCCAGCATGGAGGTCGACTAATTAATTCGACGGCTAACAACCTCGCAGCGTCTTCGTTGAAAGAGGACTCCTCTGGAACGAGCTCGCCGAATAATCTGGACAGCGTCGTGCGCCCGCTAAGCCGGCCTAGCATTTCGGAGGCGGCGATCGATAGCGATTTGCGCGTGGATACAAAGCTCGGAGGAGCGGACTCGGGCGCGGAAGGAAGAAGGAAGAAGGGAAAGGAAAATAGGAAACGAAAGGCAAAGAGAGCCACGGCCGGGCGAGGGGCGGGAGCCGGTCGAGGGGATGGGGACGTTTCCCGCCTCCTTCGTTACTTCATCCGGCCGTTTCAGAGAGGAGTTCGAGAGGCGGAGGAGGCCTGAGAAGATAATGCGGACCGTGAGAAAACGGAGGATCCCGAAAGTCCGCGTCCGCGCTTGATTGCAACGAAACCTTCCTGCCCGTTTCCAGTTGGTACTTTTCAGCAGACGATCCCTTTGGCCCGATGCGCCAACCTGGAACGGGGATGAACCTATAGGTGACTCACAAAGACGGTATGCGGGTCGTGTACCAACCCCTCTCCCCCTCCCCCTCCTCCACCTCCACCTCCTCCACCTCCTCCGCCTTCTACTCCAAGGAGTAGTGGGCCGGGGGCGGATCCCCAAGAGTGCAAAGGGTGCAAAATCCTCGGGCCGAGATCTTTCGGTTGCAGCGAGACGGAGCACACGACTCGGCATGATTTATGCCACTTTTTCGGCGATTAGGCTGATCCTGTGGATCGTGATCTTCGGGTGTGCCGGATGGAGCTGTTTCGAAAGAAGGATGCCGGTGATTTTAGAAATCCGGACGTTTTCTGTTACACCGGGAACTCGGAGTTTCGGGAATTTTTTGCAGGGGAATTGTGCGAGTTATTGTTAAGGCACTTTGGAGATTGGTTTGTAAGGGTTTTGAGAACGTCTAGGAATTTTTGTGCGAATGGAGTGGCAGAATTTAGGCTGCTATAGGCGATTAGGTGTGGAGGTGGTGGTATGGTAGAAGTACAGAGACGACATTTTTGGGCCGGCTTTGACAGTTTTTTAGTAAGTAACTAGAAACGCTATCGTTGTGAGACTTTATTAGTCTGTTTTGCTCATACTTTAACAATACATATGAATTTTTAAAATACATAAAAATAAAGACTGAATTTGCTATAATCAATCATGTATGTCCCTGCCAAAAGTACCCAAACGGATGTTATGAGCCTTGGATGAATATTGTTAAAGATCAACCTACTGTAAATTCGTAAAAAAAATCGTACAACAATCTAGCTAGGCTCATTTTAAAGAACAAAGTGTCTACTTTTAAGACGCACAATTCATTCGTAGCGATTAACATTTCTTGCACAAGAAATCGAACGAAGAAACTGACTTTAATTTCGCCAAAAATCAGAAATATAAATGTCTCTTTGGACTTCGACTTGTTGTTACTTCGTGAAAAAAAAACATCATAAAAAAATCAATTCAGGCTTACTTTAAAGCGCGATGCTTTTGCTATAACGCGTCCAAATTTAGAATTGATTTCCTAGAGTCTCTAAAATATCCGTAGACTTTTCTGGACACTAGCTAGCTGTTCCTGTCGCCGAATAACGACCGGGTTATTGTCTGACCCAGTGCTTTTTTTATGCGCGCGTTCGTCGTCAGCAGCATCCTCTCATTAATTCAGCAACATAAATTTTTATGGCGTCATCTTTGTTACGATCCGTCGACAAAAAACCAATCGACTCGAAACGCGAGTAAACGAAAGAAACCGTGCCTCCGAACACGGATAACATTAAAGGAAAGTTTTCGGAGACTGTGTTTCGTAAACAAATGAGAACTATAAAAACTGACGACATAAACTACCCCTAATCAGGGGTGTTCCGCGTCAGATAACACACACTTTTTACCCGGCACGCTTATTTATCGGTTTCACGTTTAGTTAACCTTATAGAGTGGTCCTTATATCTGGTCTACACACTTGAAAATTTAAACGTTGTTATTTTATAAACAAATTAGAATCCGACAAACTAGTGACAGAAACTGCCGTTAACTAAGGGTGCTTTTCGTCATTGAAAAGTGAGTCTTCACAAATAATACACCATTAATTAGTACGCATATGATTAAAGCAGAAGCACCAAACAAAATTCGTATATTTTTCTGTCTACAATTATCCAATGAAATCGTCTGAAATTTTTAAACAAATTAAAATACGACAAACTGATGACACAAACTGCCCACATTTAAGGGTGCTCTACATCATAGAAGACTGAATCTTGATGTAAAATGCTTCTTTAATTAGTACACATGTAATTCAAACAAAACTCAGCTATAGTGCCTACATTTTTTGTCTGTTATTTTCGAACGCGAACGTCCATAATTTTTAAACAAATGAAAATCCTACAATTTGATCACAGAAACCCCAACTAATTGAGAGTGAATTACACCACTGAGCGCTCGATCTTCACCGCGGACGTCGCTTTAACGTCCGGTCGGAGCTACAATAAAACGGTCCCGTCATCCGTCGAAAATGCCAGCGGAAAATCGAGAAAGGGACGCGCAACTGACCACGTGCAGCAGTTTAAAATTACGGCGGGAAATCGATAACCCAGTTCTAAGCCGGACGAACAACCGAAGGCGCCGTCGAATGCAATTCGCTGAATCGAAACATCGTGACGAGATCGTTTTTTCTGAGCACGTCGTACCTTGCACTTTATGACAACCGGCTCCCGGGCGCCGCGCTGCGTCCAGGTACGATGCACCGGTGTAAAAAAAACCTCCGTGGCGAGGCGGCGGGGGGTTCGGCGGCGCGGGGACGGGGTGGACGGGGAAAATTGGACACAAGAGAATCCAATATAGCGGACTGTTAAACCGTGCCAGAGTAAAATGAAAGAAGTGTGCAGGGAATAAAGCGAAATGAAGGAACGCTTTCAACGAAAAAACGTCTTTTCGAACGCGACCGGCTCGGAAACTCGTCGCCGTTCCGTCGGCGATATTACACGGATCTGTAGAGACGTCCCTCTGCACGGATGTCCACGTAAATACGTCTTTTGCCCTCCCGGGGAGACGTCCTCGAGCAGAAAATTGCCTTGGCGCAGTGTCCACGGTTTTAATTTAATTTCGGCCGCATTCGATGGAAATTGATCGCAAGAATCGTCTTGTATGGTCGAGGATAACCTAAGCCACGTGTGTGTCAGTGCTTTAAGATGTTCAGTCGGTGATAAACCGTCTGAAATTATTTGTGTCGCCGAGGCGACGACGATGTCAAATGTGATGTGTCTAAACGATGAAAATAGAGCAACGCAAGTGTAGTAATTATTTACTGATGCAGAAAAACTGCATCGAAAATGTTTAATATATTTTTTCATATAAATCTTAGTTTTAAAGATAATCGACCTGAAAAGTCAGCTCGACGCGCCGTTGCTGCGAGAGGCGAACACTGTGGTAGGTCGCCTTTGAACTTAATTATCTAACCAACGAAGCGAGTTATGAAAAACATGTTCTGTACATTTCCGACTCGCTTTTCCACCTGGATACGAATTCATAATTTCGCGAACCTTAATTTTCCACTCGAGACTAGTTGTACACCGATCAACGAGCATACTCGTCGAAAAATAGCTGGCTGGTTAAGTAAACAAATACACGTACAAATTCGGAAATAAATAAGAAGACTGGCTGAAGTAGCCAATTTATTTTTTGTCCGAAGAAGGAGTATTCTGTAGCCCGGCTGGCGGAGTTACGATAGCGAAAAGTTTTCGAACAAAGGAGACATTTTGGCGGGATTCCTCGGCTGCAGGTATTTTTCATTCCCGCTGCACTCTCGGCACTCTCGGCACTGATGATACGCGACGATACTGTCAACTCTTAAGAAAAACCAAAACCGTCCGAGGCGTGGCCGGGCCCACGCGACAAAGGCGGAACAGCGTTCCGCATAATTCTGCGGGAACGCGGAGCCGAAATTTCATTTGCCGAGTCAAAAGAGGTCGGACGGGAACGGGCGTTTCGGTGGTCAGAAACGGTAACTTCGGAAAACCCGTAGCTATTCCCCAGCAGACCGCAACCACTCGTTGCTTATTGCTTTCAGTATTAACCCGCGCCCTGCGGAAAATCCTCGCCGCGGGTGAGCCCTTTGTCACCGCAGAGAGCGCCGACTTTATTTCCCAACGCCGCCTGATAATAAGTGGAATACAATGCGCCGTCTTATCTGACTTTTCACGGGCGAGACTCTAATTTGATTTTCTTCTGCCGCGGCCGCCGCGGCAGCCGGCGTCTGCTATTTAATTGGGCGCGGCTCTCTTCTACAAACTATTGTGCCGCGAGAGTAATTGCGGATTTTTCTGATTAGTTCGTTTTGACGGGGACGAACCGCGCTACCGCTGCGAATAACCAACGGAATTTTTGCGGCAGCTGTGCACGGAAATTCGGGAAAGTAGTTTGGACGTGTGAGAGAACAATGTTGCGAAATCTCTTGAAGATGATATTTTCGGATTTCGAGATATAAATTCCAAAATGGCGTCATCGAGGCCGGGTCGTTATTACAATATTGCGTGTTTGGATACTGTCGCTGCGAACAATTAATACAGTTTACGTAGTATACAGGTGGAAAAATTGCTAAATGTAGTTTACATATGCGCGAACAATGTTGCAAAGTCTCGTGACGATGATATTTTCGGATCTCGAGAAATAAATTCCAAAATGACGCCATGAGAGTGGATCGTTATTGCAATATCGTGTACTTGTATCGTATACTGTCACTATGAATAATTAACACTGATAATAAGTAATAGCCAGGTGAAAAAAATGACCAAAAATATAGTTTAAGTATGTGTTAACAATGTCGCAAAATCTAATTGAGATCAGTATTCTAAGTTTCAAGAAAGAAATACACAAAGTGCACACGAAAGTGTAACTTTCTCACAGTCGAGGAACGATATACCTAGCAATGTTCGAGGCTCTTTATTTTTTAAACAAAAATTAAAAAAGGAACTACATATAAAACAAATTAGCCAACAAATTCGCAATAATATACTTGCTCCTATGGATTTATATAATTGAGAAAAGTAGAATTAACACTAAACGTACCATAACCTAACGCCCCATTTCTCATTTGACAATTGCAAAAATGATAAAAACGCTTTTTACTACGACAATAAAATCTCTACGTATCTAAGTAAACTGGAACTCGTCGGTATTACGAGGCAATGCGGACAGGCAGTTTCATTGCCCGTTGTGTTCAGTGGTAATCTCGGAATTGTTTTAAATCTCGCTGGCTGTTCTCCCGGAATGCGTAAAATCCCGGGTCTAGTAACAAAGATCAATTAGGTATGATAAGAAATTAGTCTGCGGAGCACGATCCGTGGACGGGTCGTAAAATCAGTCGTCTACTTTGACGGTGTCTCCTTGCAAGTGTTTGCGCTGCCAACACCGCGGCCCGGTGTCATCCATCAAGGTAGTGGTGGTTCGGCGCGGTGTTGTCAGTGCTTTCTGTATCACGGGGGTCTACCTCAGTCGCGAACAGGAGGCAAACTCGTCATCGTGTCAACGTCGATCAAACCATCAAAATATCATCGAGTACCGAGGTCGCGGGACTGCGCGGCGTTGCAGCGGGTTGCACGGCTAAGCACAGAGGCGTACACCGTTGCACACCGGTGCACAGGGCAGCACGAAGCTGCGGAACGCCCAAAGCAACGAGCACTATCATCCATCAGGGAAACTTTGTCGCATGTAAACGCCATTTCTCTTCCGCGCGCTGCGATCGATACCGCCGACGCTCCGGCGTTCTATTCAACTGCATATGTCGTCGGACATGCCTACTAATTCGCGGCATTAATCACGCATCGCTTATGGATTCGGCTTAAGGAACGCGGACCGCAATTTACAGAATTGTAAACCTCCCGCGAACGGCGAACACGGGAATGGTCCGTGACGGCGCGTTCGAAACCCGCTGGCGCATGTTTCGCCCGATGTAACTTTCGGTTGAACGATCCGACGGCGGTCTCTAGCATCGCTCGTTTTCAAGGGCGAACACTGCGCTTCGATCACCGTTATCTGGCGATCCTTCGATAATACGCGCAACGTCTGCCTTTTTAATTATTCCGCGACCTTTTCATTTATCGAGGTTAAGAGGTTGCTAGACCGAATGGCTATGTTTGATCTGATGTAACTTCGAGAGAAAAAATCGGGGGCTGGTCTTCTGTCTTAGCTCATTTTGAAGAGTAAAACCTCCAGTTTTAATACACTAAATTACTTTTGTTTACAACGTGACGAACAATTGTAATTTTAATTATTGTGCGACGCCTTTGTTTAAATAGCTGTGGTAGGGATTAATCATGTTTGAGCTTCTATAACTTTGTGAGAGAGAAAATCGTGTGGTGGTCTGTCATAGCTCATTTTAAAGGGTGAAGACTCCGCATTAGCATCTCTAAATTTTCCAATAGGCCGCAAGCAAGTTTTAATTATTCTGATTTTATTAAGCCACTGGCGAGGGTGAGAAATTCGCGAAAGGGTAATAACACTGTTGCACGGTTAAATAAATTGAATTGTTGGTAACACTGTTGATAATATACGAGCGAAATGTTCGAGGGTAACTTATCGAGATCCGATAGTTTCTCCGGTGTTGTGGATGGCGCCAGTTTTCGCCGTTTGTAAAAGAGCCCAGCCGCCCGGTACTTGGCCAGAATGGTTCTCGATTCGTTTCTGACTTATATTTCACGCGGTGCCACCTCGAATGGCTTACAGATCCGTTCCAAACAATCGCATTACTTTTCACTCTCTCCGTCCGCGCCACTCCCATTGTTTCCGAGAGATCTACTATCGTGTGTAGCGGCCTATGAGCATCGAAGTGTCTCGAGGACCCAAAACGTGAACTTCAACGCCGCGTAAACTTCCACCGCGAGGCAAGCCGATAGATTTACTACCGCAATTGAGAGTGGATGCTTCAAGCTTTAAAATGGGCTGAGCTAAATTGTTCTACGATTCTTTTCGAAACGTTATCATTTTTTGAATGTCGAACAATCTTGCTGAATATGTATCTATAGCAGACATTTGATTACCCCCTTTCAGTGGATACATCGAAATGGATTCAACTAGCGCAATTGTTATTCTTATGTTATATAAAAATCTGTAGGCATAGTCGAAACATGACCAAGAAATCTCGCGAAAGTCTCATTGCGATAACTTTTACAGTTTCGATGTAAAAAAAATTGTCAAAGTTGCACATCTTCTGTCACCTAATCTTTTTTCACAGGACAGTGAAAAAAAATTCAATATCGACTTCCTCGGTATCAAAAAATTTGTAAACATTGTTGAAACATAGTCCAAAAATCTCACTAAAGTTTTATAAAAATACACTCGACAGATTTCTAGCGAAAAATTCCCAAATTTGGTTCGGAACGGTACTATCCTTCCAGACCAGTGTCTCGTCGCGTCGCCATTGAATCGTCCACAGCGACAACGAAATTTCGAGTTACGCGGGGTCAGAAAATTCCTGCTGCAGCACGACGAAACACGTCCAAAAAGAGCGTCGGAAGCGACGCAACGATACATCCCGTCCATCGCCGTCGAGAAATTCCCGAAGCGACGACGGAGTCGAGTGCCGAACGCAGAGCCGATTTCTCTCGCAAGACACGAACCTCCGGTTGGTAGGGTCTCTCCGTCTTGAACTTCCGACCCGCAATCCCGATATCTCCGAAGATGTTGGAGCCCGGCGGAACGGCCGGGACATTCGTAAGTGGAGCAAACCGGAAGCCTGCGAGCGGAAATTCCTCGCAGGGCCGCGGCGGTGTCAGCGGCAGCCGGGGGCCGGGGCTGATTCGCGGCGGTGCTCACGGCAGTTTACGGGCTCCTGGACCGGCCGTAACTTCGGACCAGACAATTCATAAAGCGCGCCGACGAGAGGAAGAAAGTGGAGAAGCGAGCAGAAAGATATCTTCGGTCCAGGGCTCGGCTCACTGGAGACGGGGACGCGCGGCGCGCGGGTTCGAGTCCCGGCAACGCTGCCACCAAAGTGCTCTCTAAATTATTCTCTCGAGCGTCGCGAGTCGAGGGGTTTTAGGGAGAAAATCGAGCCCGACCTCCTCCCGAAAGGGAGGGTGGTTCCGCGATGACAACGGAGAACGGGAAGAAGAATGAACGTCGGATACAGAGCTTCATTGCTTCCGGTTGTTTACCGCGCCGCCCGGCGGCCGCGGAGCGCTACGAATTAGTTTCACCTGCCTTTGTTCCGTTTCCACGATTTTTCGAACCGTCGATTCCCGCAACAAACGTTCTTTCGATTGCTATATGCTAAATGAACATAAAGGAACAACTCTGCGGTTTTCTTTTCGATGCGTATAGCGTTCGAAATAATTACCAAAGTTGGCGCCGTTCAAGCTTCGCTTAAGACATGCATTATTATTCTTTCTTGTTGTTATTACTTTTTTGCTTTGTGCATCGCGTAGGATGTCCACGATCTTTTATTAATAGGTACAAGGTGTGCTCTTTTCTATTAAAAAAGAGCGAAGTCGATACGTCAACTGGTTCGTCCAGGATCAATTTTTTAAAAATGTCCTTATTTTATGATGAGTAAGTACATGATGCAAGATCCTGCTGTACAACAATTCATTTATAGTGGACATTTATTTCAGTACAGTTTCGACGATTTTTTAATATAACCTAAGAACTGTGCTTTTTCTCATAAATATAGAGCGAAATCGATTCATCGACTGGTTCATCCAGAATCAATTTTCTAAAATCTCCCGTTCTCGAACCTGGATCCAAAACCAAGCACTACAAAAATTAATTTATCTTTACTATTTGTTTATACACAGTTTCGGTAATTTTTGTGTACAACCAGCAAAATTGTCCCTTTTTTTATGAGAAAAATGCGAATTTGTTTCATGAAATAGATCGATCAAAATAAATTCTCGAGAGAGCCGATTGAATTCGCCTACATCTTCTGGCAGAGGATAGCTCCGATTGTTTATTCCGCTATGCCAAGGCGACACGTGAATTATTCTGGTGGCCCGGGCTCCTTTGAACGTACGACCTAATCCAAAGACCAAGAGATATGGGGACCCCGGGGTCGTAAAGTACAGAAATTCGCATGATTGAGATTACAACTCACGCGGTCGAGGGCACACATCCAAGACGTATCTAGCATTGCGAATACCTTGATCCGGTAGCTTATGGCTACGATTTACACGTGGCTCCGGTTCTTGGTGTGCATCCAAACCCGGCATAATCCGCATCTCTTGTCAATGCACGCTCGATATCGCCTGGAGCAACTGAACTAAACGGGTCACGAGCAGGAACGCCATCATAAAATCATCCGCCAAACCGAACACAAAATCACCCGTCAAGCCAAACACGATGCGCGGCAACCACCGGCATTATGAAAAACAGCCCGGTCTCAAATTCGGTTCCAGAATTTCCAAAATTCTATTAGAACAACTCGAGGAAAGCGAGAAAATTGGAATGGATTGCTCAAAAGGGAATTAATTGCCGTAAATTAAGCGGCGGCGAGTGGATCGGCACGCGATATTGCTAGGAATTTGTGGCTCGAGGCGATAGATCGGCTTGAACCGCGAGATATCGACGACCATGCGAGAGGATTTCCGGTCCGCAGTCCCGGACCAGTTACGAGGAAGACCAGTAAGCTCGCCAGCTTACTTCTATCGAGTCTAGGCGGCGTCCAGAGCATTCTTACCTCGCGGAGGAAGCGGAAGCGGTCTCAGGCGGGTGAGCCAACCGACGACCGGGGATGAGAACGAGATTAAAGTATTTGCGACTGCTGGAACAACGCGGCGAGACTGCTAACTACCGAACACGCGATAGTTCCTTGAATTTCCCCGAGATACGTGTCTTATTCGAGAATTTTCCGTGAAACCGAGACCTCGATCGCGGCTAGAGCTCTTACTTTAATCGTGTCGACAATGGGGTGTATTTAAAAAATGTGAAGTGTTCTGCGGGACAGTGTGAAGATAATTAGTGGAAGTTTCTGTCATAGGATCGATAACTTCGAGTTTGTTTAAATAATACAGATCGTTGAACTTCGCAATATTTAATAGAGAAATATGCACGCGTTCTTCGTAACTGTAGTTTTCATCGTGTCTGCCCTCGGCGATGGGGTATATTTTAAAAATACTGAGTATTTTATGGGATGGTACGAGGATAATTAGTTAGGGTTTCTGTCATCGGATTGATAACTTCGAGTTTGTTTAAATATTACAGATCGTTGAACATTCGCAATATTTGGTAGGAAAATATATACGTTTTCTTCAGAACAACATTTTTAATCATGTATGTGGTCGACAATGGGGTTATTTAAAAAATACTGACTATTCTACGGGGTAGTACGAAGATAATTAGTTAAAGTTTCTGTCATCAGATCGCCAATTATTAATTTGTTTATAAACTGCAACAATTCTTATATCTCTTGCTCTCTTTCATCGAAAACTACAAAAGCGGACACATTAACATTTTTAACTCAAAAACTATTTATCCGACCGGCTTGACTCTTTTTTATTGTAATCTAGAAAGCTCAGACCATCGTTAAGAATTTTCTTGAAAGCATAGTTCACCCACGTTTCGCGTTTGTTTATCAGAAATCGTCTCGCCGGGTACGTGAATAGTCGGGTGATCGATAAGATTTCCTCCGATCCGATATACCAATCTGCTCGATGGACTCCGAGGTCTGACATTCGGTTTTTCAAGCGTCAGTAGCGTCATGAATTGCTGTCATAAATCAGTGGGCGTCGACGTGACTCTGGGTTTCTGATCCGCGGGTTAGAACATTGCATTGACAGCCATAAACATGTCAGGGCTGAACATCTCTAGCCCCGGTCCTGATGTATCGCGTATTATTTTGGTTATTGACATCCGCGGGGGTGTCAACACTCGGGGACATTCTGCAAATGGACTGTTGAATTGTACATGCGTGGCCTGTGCTTGCGCGAATTTCGCTCCAAATTATTTCCCGACAATTATTAACAGCTGCGAGCCCTCTAGACGTTTTCTATGCATACGGAAAATATAGGCTGACTACGACAACTTTTTGTCGCATCGCATTCTTATGAGATATACATATACGTACTTTTTTCTTAATGTTTTAACTATGTTCTCAAATTTTTACATAGCGAAAAAATCGAAATTGTGATTACTATAGCTAATCAAGTACACCCATGCAGAAAAGATATAAAGAAAGATTCTCAAATTTTTTAAAATAATTTGCATCGCCATGTTCAATGCTATATAATTTTGTTTAAAAAAAAAATCATACAACAATCTGACGTAGCTCATTTTGAAGAGCCAACCTTCTACATTTTAACAGCGTGAACAATTTTTTCATCCGCAACTGATAACCTCCCAATATTCCGATGTTTTATTCTCGATGGAAAAGCGTAAATTATTTTAAACGACATGATTTTCTGTTCCCGCGATTTATTAACCGCGACGAACAATTAACAATTAAATCCCCGTACAAATTAGTGTCTTTTCCAGCCGACCGACCGCCAAATGATTTTAATTTGCTCGCCTGTCAATCGTGTTCGCGGGAAATTGAAATCGTCGATCGTGACTAGCGCGCGCGCGAGCACGTCGACTCCCACGTGCATTGCAATTGCAACAGTTTTTGGGACGTTTCCGGTGATGCAACTGAATTTCGTATAATTAGCTCTTTCGCGGCTGCATACTGAAATAATTACATCCTTGTTTCAACGCTCTCGTCCTATCCGAACGATTTCTGTTCGACAATATATAATATATACGGAAAATTCGAACCACCGAATTCACTGCGAAATTCCACAATTTTATTCGCTATCTAATAGTCAAAATTGTTTCAAAAACAATTTTTTCTACGTTCGAACGAAATTTACAGGATGCGCCTGTATTTTTTTTTATAACAATATTTATTTTCGTTCGTTGCATCGAAAAACAATTATTAAACTCGCCGTGTGTCTGAGTTGAGGATACCCACACGTGACATACTACATGGGAGAATTAAAACATTTTTTTGCTATGGAACCCCAGAAACTTTCGCAGCAACATTTTTTTTCCTGTTCGAACGAAGGTTAGAGAACGTGCCTGTATTTTTTTATAGCAATATTTTCGTCCGCTAGGTTGATAAAAAACATGATCGAACTTGTTACGTGCGCAGATTGAGGATAGCAGCTGTGAAAATTCAAGATTGTCGGTGGAAAATCATAACGTCGGAATCGCTGTTTAAAGCGGCGAATAGATCTGAGGGAATTAAATGAAAATAAAATTTGAGAACGAAGAAATAGCGGCGGATGGGTTTTTCCAGTGGAATCCTGGAACTACTTGCGTAACGACCGACACACTAAAATAAAAGGAAGTTTACACGAGGACTTTGAAGTCCGTAAAGCTCCTCGACAACGACAGTGGAAGGGAACCTAACGGCCCATAAAACTATCCCGCGTTCCAGAAGAAATTCACATACTGAGAGGCAGTAAACAAAGTATTATAAAACAATCTTTAATAAAATATAAACGACTCTGCGGGCCGTTCTACGCTTTCTTTGCGGCGCGGCGAGTAAATCTTCGTTCCCCTAACGACCCGTAAACTTTAATAACTCTCGGCTCGCGGGGACAACAAATTTATTATTAACTTTGTTAAGAAACGAGATACACGAATGGGTCATTAAACGAATTGATAGTCAATGAAGCACAACTCACCAGGCTCCGTTATTAATAACGTCACGTCGTTACCATTTTAATTACGGGAAAGTTTCTTACCTGCAACAAAGAAATATATTATTATTTAGCATGCGTTGCAATGTTGATCGTATATTCTTTGTTTAACGATATTTTTCACTGCAAAGATTACTGCAGATGCTCTGAGCTGTGTTTTCTTTATAACGCTTGAACTTTGGAGGACCGTATTTTTCCAACAAATTTAAAATTGACGAAATGATGGCATAAACTTGTCTTAATTGTTTGTATACTATTTCATAAAACAATTAATTTGATTAACTATCTTTTAGTGATACTTCTAGCGATTAATATGAATTGACCGATGTGAGCGAAAATGTATTTTGAAGATGATTCTTGACAACTTCCATCGATTGCACTTTATAAACAAATTCATTGCCGATAATTCGATGACATAAACCTACCCTAATTAAGCATACACTTCATCATCTAATCATTCAATTTCACGACAGTCTCTCAAATCAACTGGAAAAGTCAATTACTTTCAATTAATATATATATCAGAAAGAACGAATTCCGAAGAAATTTGTCGGTGACTCCAAACTATTATACCTTATAAACAAATAAAAAGTCAGTAGAGTAATGACATAAACTTCCTCTAATCCCGCTCGCACTACGTCATGAAATCATCGGTTTCGATCAAAATCATGGTCATGAACGTAAAAAGATAACTTCGGCTCGACGCAACCCTTGGCAATCGCCTGCTGAGTCACTAAACAATTGCAAAATATTGCAAACGATTTCAAACGATTTCAAACGATTGCAAGCAATTGCAGAAATGCATTTTCCACGTCAATCGCCATAAGAGGTACGGTAATATCTCCTGTACGCCGGACTTACAGGCAAACAAAGAGAACGCACGCCTCTTCGCAGGGGATTTGATTCTGAGCAATAACAGCCGCACCAGTGACATCCGGCGGACATGTTGTCCGAGCTCAAACGCGAAGTCCGGATTGTTTGAGACTGACAGGAGTCTTCTGCCGTGTCCTTTGACCACTTCTGGAGCGTGCACACACACACCGTCTTTCTACTTGTCAAACACGTGCCACGGCGCTGCGCGAAACAGTTGCACGCCGGCTATATTAACTTGGTACGTGAGCTGTGTGCACATGTCGCCGTTTGCAACGGGGAGGGGGCCAATGAAGCCCCCCGCGCGCGATGCAACAAAGCTCCAATAAACTGCGGCAGAATTGAATTTCGATGGGAACCTAATTTAGAAAGCCGGTAAAAGCCGGCGGGCGGGTCGCGAACGTCGCCGGAGCGAAAATTTCGGGGCGTCGTCTCGACGTTTGAGGAGTTCGACCGGACAAAATGGCGGCGTCTAAGGGGGATCGCGGGGTGTGAGAACTGAACGTGCATTACAAGAGGCGCGAGACCAACTTGTCCCCGGACTCATCTCGCCCTCCGCACTTGAGCACGATAGCACGGCGAACCTAAAAGCACGTGTGGGATTTATCATCCTTGCAGTTTGCTGACTTACGCGCATCGCGAGAGTATTCCTCGCCTGCCGATAGAACCTCCGGCAAGACCGACGGCCATTATGGTAAAGGGGGGACCCGCCGTTTCCCTCCTGATACACACACGCGCCGCACCGAATGGGAATTACATCCGGAACGAGACGGTGATACGAATTGTACGAGATTCTGCTATCGGAACGGTGCTCTTAAAGGGAAACTCCGCTTTTGCTTGGAGTCGCAGGGACTGCTGCGGAATTTCGTGGCTGCTTTTCCGAACCTCGATCTTAATTAGTGGTTATGGAATTTTATCGAAATTACGCGAATTGAGGGAGCTGCGGAAGTTCGGAAGTTCGGTCTGCAGTCTCTCCTCGACAGAGTTTGGCAAGAAGCAATCTGATTAACGATCATAGCTCTTTTAATTAATTTATAATAGTTTGTGGTAAATCGTACCGAGTAATTTATAGTAATTTGTAATAGTAGTAATTGACAATAATTAAGAATAATAATTTATTACAGCCAATCAATAATAAGATTATGTTTTACCAATCTCTGCTTTCAAACGAAGCACCTTCTGCGACTGCAGTCACCTGAGAACTGCAATCTATTTTTCTGAGAAGAAAAATGGACACTATAGTGCAAGGTGAGTATAACAACTCTGTCAAGTTTCGCTCGAATGGCTGCAATACTTTCGTTGCTAAAAATAACTCAAAGAACAGCTTCTTTTCAACAACGAACACTGTGTTTTATGGTGTTCGCGCAAGTAGTACGTCAGCTGGCCGCTACGTGGAAACTATACCAACTATTCCCATAAAAAAAAAAAGTGAGAATACAGTGGAAGATAAGTAGAATAAGTTTACCAAGTTTTATTCGAACAGCCCTGTCGGTATTGTTGCAAAAAATTGGCGAAGAATAGCCAGTTTCAGTCGGCTTAAAGTGTAAGAGCTATAATCGCGAAACTATCCGACTTTTGCGTAGCGTTTTAACGTTCTGAAAGATCCGTGCGGGTCCTGATCCCACGTAAATGTCCCCGGCGATAATAATCAGCGTTATCTATCCAGTCCACTGTCATTAAGAAGCCCGTAAAAGCAATCAGCACGAGGTTCCGTCCTCTAAAAGATAAGCCGAAACACGTGAAATTGTAGGTAAGTCGTTTTAACGAACGCCAGGCTGCATACTAATTTTCATTGAGTTCCACGGCTATCGTAACTGCCTGCGGCGTGCTACGTGCCCCAGAACTTTGCTAATTTCTTGCGCGTCATGGTGACCATCGCTTCTCGCAAAAATACAGCGAACATTGCCGAGCACCGTTTAATTGCAACCGAAACCCGAAGCGCTTGAATTTTGATCAGCGGCAACAGTTCCTCGAGTTGAACGGAGCCCATTTTTCTTTTACACAATTAGTTTAGAAGCTTTATTTTACTGGTAGAATTGTTGTTGTTGTTTTTTTTTTTATTAGAATTGACGTATGTTTTGTTGTAAACTAAATTATCGAGGTAAATCTAACGAAATAATGGAAGCGATGATATCGTTCCATAGATGGTCACTTGAACACTTTTAACAGAGATCTCGTTTTACAATGGAGAAAATATATCGTGACAGAGTAAATGTTTTGTGATTAAAATGAAAAGAAAGTCATTAAAATCGGATAACCGGTTTTCGAGATAAAAAATTCCTAAGTGCGACTCTGTTCAGACACGAGAGACCGAAAAATATCCTTTACTTTAAAAGGCTGTATTTATTAAACAAACTCGATGCCATCGATCTGATAACATAAACCTCCCCCATTTACGCTTATATTACATAAAAAAAATCATTCATTTCCACCAAGACTAATTCCACCCTTTGAAAAACAGCGCAACACACCCCAACCCCAGCAATCCTTAGCTCACCGTGCAGCCACCTTTAAAATCACTTTACAATCCCCTTCAAACATCTCGCCAAACGAGAACCCCATAGAAAAACTCGCACATTCCCACAGAGTGGTCCCATTCACCTAAAAAAAATCAAAACCCCGTCCAGGGAAAACAAGATCGCAGTCGATTAAAATCGCGAGATCGAGCGCACGGTTTCGGGAGCAGCCAGCGCGAGGTCAGCGCTACGGGGTTTTCCGGAATGGCGCACGGAGTTCGCCACGGTGATACGGTGCCAGAGTCCGGAAACAACGAGCTCGCAGCTCCGGGATTGCCGGAGGAGTGGTCGGGGGGCGGCATAATTTACCGAGGACTCAGGGATTTTTTATCGGGCCGCGTAGAACGCCGGTGCCAAAAGCACTTCGCAGCAGTCGCAACGGGGACACCGGGATTTTCCATGGGGGACGGTGGTGTCTCGCGCCGGCCAAATGGCCCCGGACGGTCTTCCAGCGCGGTCGTTACCATTTGCATGGAATTCCGAAGCGACCTGGCATTCCTATGCGAGTCGGTAAGTAACGGAGAGACCGCCGCGGAGCGGATCCTCCGCGAGGAAAGCCGGGCGTCGGTGAAGAGACGGTGGGGGATGGTAACACCGAGGGAGCGGGGGGCCGCGGGAAAATCTATCCTGAAAGGTGGATCGAGAGTCGCTCGACGGCTCTGCGGGAAAATGATTCGCCGCATTATCGTCCCATTTGCGTAATCTAGTGTGAACGTTTAAATCCACTCTCTATCCGCATTACCTCGCGCAGCCCGCCACCTGGCCCATCCCCGTGTGCCGTCTCTGTAACGAGCCACCCACGAGCATGGTTAGTATCATCCAGCTTACGCGGTTTATAGCTCGGAAGATTTCTCTCGGCGATCGAATCGTCAGCCTACCGGCACGAGATCGATCGCGATCTCAATGGCTTCGGAAAAATTGCGGCTGCGATGTGGAGGACTGTGCGGAAGGGGTTGCAGGAGGACGACGTTCCAGTTATGCGACTCGACGATTGTTTATCGACATTTTTCAATGGAAAAATTACCGTAGGTGCTTCGAAGTATGTACTTTTGATTCTTCAAACGTTTGTTTAAAAATCTTAACTAGCTTTGTGGCAGTGTTTTTTAAGACCGGCACGGTTTCGATAATTTATTTGGATTTCTTTATGAAGACTGAAATTTAGAAGGCTGTATTTTTCAAACGAATTCGAAATTGGCAAAGTGATGACATAAATCCTCCCCAATTATTTGTATGCTACTTCATAAAATAATTCATTTGATTTACTATTTTTACCGATACCGAAAAAGTCGATTAATATAAATTGACCGATGGAAGCAAAAATGTATTTCTGAAGATTTTTCTTGACAACCTCCATCGATTGTAACTTTATAAACATTGCCCACAATTCTATGACATAAACCTGCCCTAATTATGCATACAATTCATCATCCAATCATTTAGTTTTAAGAAAGCCTTCCGGATCAACTAAAAAACTAAACCAATTTCGATCTCAATAGCCAGGTAATAAGTGTAACAAAGCACAACCACCAGGTTACAAAGATCATCGTGCGCCGCCATCTTGTCAGCACCTACAAAGAGGAAAACAATTGCAAGCACACTACAAAGTGCCAAAGAAACATTGTAGAAAATAGCAAATCTCTGTTCCGTCGCAATGTCTAGAAATTAATTCGAGAAATAGGGCAAAACGTAGCGAGAAAAATTCGAAAAAATTTCGTAATGCCTTGGCAAAGGGGATGTGCCACGACGTGCTACATTTTTTGCACGCGGTGCACAGCATATAAATCGCGAAATCGCGCGGCAGTTTACACTCCGACGGCTCGGTCGACGCGCTCCGTTGCCCCGATCCGGTCAATTTTCGATTGGGAAAACATTATGGCGGCCGGAGGGGAGGTCAGCCGGGTAGAGCCGGCTTCTTTGAAGTCCACCCACGCCGCAAGAGTCCCGTCGAGAATCGCGAGCGTTGACTTTGATCGATTATTTCAGGGGAAGTTGAGATTGGTTTGTGTATTAATAGATTTCCGAGTTTCGGCATTCGTAATTCGATTTTGCGACGGTGGCGGTTTAAGTGGGGACCTAAAATCATTCTAGAAACTGTCACTGTACATTAACAAACTAATGTCGAGGTCTAGAATCGCGATAACGACCTATGAACTTAACACTGAAAACAAAGTTGCTAAAGATACTTCGCTCCCTGCCTCGGAAACAAATGATCACCTTAAACATCGCTTTTAGGATTTTATCGGCATAACTGTACTCTATAATATCTATCTAAAATCATCTAAAAATTGTCACTGTGCACTAACTATCTTGCATCAATGTCTAGACTGTGTGCAACCCTTAAGACTCCATCGCTGAAGACGAAATTGCTAAGCAAACTTTGCTGCCTGTCTCGGAAACGAACTATCACTTTCAACGCTGCTTTCAGAGTCTTATCAGCATGACTGTACCCTACAATTCTCACCTAAAATCATTCTAATGCCAATCACTGCACCCTATTAATCTCCTGTCGAAGTCTAGAGTAACGATCCCCGCGAATTCTCACGGCGGAAGGAAACTAGGAAAGTAAATCGATTGCTCGTTCCCGAAATTGGTATTTGAATGTCCTCGGCAGGAAGCTGCAGTTCCTCAAGCATGGTCAGTGCGGCGGCAGCGAGTGTCTATTATTTTCTCCTGTCCGAGATTAATACATGTCGAGCACTGGCGCAGAGAGGGACGTGCCCGCACTATCAAACGATAGTGTTGCAGCGCGGAGTCCGAAGGCAGCCAGTGCCATAGACTGGCTCTGCCGGTAGTTGGTAGTTGCGTCGCGTCTCGCTCGTTATAACAGCAGGCCAGGGGAATGGTAAGGCGGATGGAAATACGGTGAACAGAGGGACGCATGCTGGGAGGACCTGGCGTAGGAGGAATAAGCGTGTTTCCCTCCCTTGTTTCGCGGCGCCTTTAACGGTCAGAAGCCGATCGAGAAACGGGGACGGACGCTGTGTCAATGATGGCCGAGGATAAATTGATAGCGTGATTATGCTGTTAGCCGCCTGTCATCCTCCTGCCGCTGTCAGGTGCGTCACGCGCTCATTTAGCAGCTCCTGCCATCGCGTAAGTGCATAACTGCATAAGTGCATAATGAGGTGAGCGGAGGCGGCGCGATCTTTGACACGAAAAACGGCTGTCAGCCGTGATATTCGAGGGGTGACGAGTTGGAGCTGATCTTAAAGTGTAAAGGAATCTTCGTGGAATATATTAGTGTACATTATTATGTAATTTGTTATCTTGCGTTATCGGAATTATTTATTAATGATTGACGAGATGGGATTTTCGTTTAAGAAGATAGGATCTTTGACCCAAAAATCATCTGTCACGTTCGAAGAAAAAATTCGGTAATATTCTAATTGGTCTTAAATGTAGGAGAATCTTCCTAGAATACACCAATATACATAATTACTCAATTTCCTGTTCGAAACAATTATAATTAATCATGAATACTTAACGAAACCAGATTTTCCTCTAGGACGATCTCGCGACCTTTGTCCAGAAAATCATTTATTACGTTCGAATTAAACATTCACCGAACTTCAAATTGACCTCAAAATAAAGAGGAATCTCTAACGAATGTGTCAACAGAGTTGTCATTCAATGTTATACCCTAAGCGATTATAATTAGGGAATGATTATGATTGAAGTTATAAAAGTCGTATCCTAACGAAGCCTCTGTTTCGAAAGAATAATTTTCGCTTAATTATTAAAACAACTTAGGACGAGTATTCTCGGTGAATGCGAAGATACGAGAGCCCTCTTTGACCTGTCAGTGGAGCCGCTTCGTGGAACCATAGCGATAGTAAAATATATTGGAAATATCGGCGTTATAGGGTGCGAGGATGGAAACGAAGAAACGAGCATGTCCTAGGCGGTCTTTTCATTTCTTCCGCGGCACGTGCCCGGCATGGTAAACATTCAATGCATAAGAAGCACAATCGAATATAAATCATGCCTTTGTATTTTTGTCGGCAATCCCGCAGAGACAGTTGAATAATTTCTGAAACGCCTCTCTACGTGCCCCGACGCCGTAATTTATGGCGCGCGAGACACCATCCGGATCACCAATACACGGCCACCGATACATTCAATGTATACACGGAGCCGCGCAGCACCCCCGTAGCATGCACACAGGGAGGAAACTTCCCGCTACGGGGCCAGACCGCCTTGTATTTCGCGTTTTATTATTTCGTACGCTCGTTGAACACGCCCAACTCTCTGCTCGTCTTCGGCGGCGAGCGCGAGGCCACGTTCTCCAGGCGCAAATCGGTATATCGGCTAATTCGATGATCAAAAAATCGATAAGGCCCGAATCGACGGGAAAACATGAAGCGAAAATGTGCAATCGAGTTTTCTGATATCGGTCGTCAATTTCGAGAAAATCAAACTCGAAAATCAGACGAGCATCTGCTTTGGACAAATGGTACAAGCGGTACCTTCTCAAATATTTTCGAAAATGAAAACTATTTCTGAGGTCTACCGAAAAAAATCAGAGTTCGTACTACATTGACAGACTATTGTTTAAAAAAGTTTCGAGAATATGGGATTAGCAGAAAATTGTTTAAAAATATATAATCGTTGACAACCCAAGAGAAGGGGCAATGAGACGAAATCTCTAACTTTGAATTTTGGGATTTTTTTTCTAAACAACCCCTTTGGTTACGCTAATTAGAAAAATCAGAGCTAAAACTACATGATGTAGTTATTATTTAAACAATTTTCGAGAGTATCAGATCGCCGAAACATTGCTTAAAAATATAAAAGCGAGGACAGGCTAAATTGATGGAAATAGAAATTCTAGTTCGACTTCGGTATTTAGGAGTAGTTTTCTAGCATAACATGAAGGGCCACGTTAAAGAAAAAAATATAGGTTGAAAGAGCATCTTTTAGTTGCTATTTAGAAAAATGTCCAGGCCCTGAGGTCGCCGGAACGTTGTTTCAAAAAACAAGATATTTCCAATTGTTTTCGTTACGGATTTGGAGGGCGGAAAAATGAAGCTGCGGCCTTGGGCGCGCTACAAAGAGGATCAGGACGTCGGAGGATTCAAAAATGACGTCGGCCGGGACACCGTCGGCGTCGTTTCTTGCCGGCGAGGCCTCGTCGTTAATTTTAAATGTCGTAAATCACCCGGAATAACCCGGCGACCGTCACCCGTCAGCCTCACTCAGCAGCCAGTGTCTGAAGATGCTTTATGGATTCATCTCGAGCTAGCTAACAGGTTGGCGAGAAAAAGGAATGAGTCGTAACTTATATTCATACTGCGATTCCGTCGACATTGCGATCTTTCGGCTATTGTTTCCCCGTAAAGGGTGTCTCGGAGATAGAACAACCGAAAACGAGTCCGAACTACGCAAAACACGATAAATTTCCAATGAATTCAAAACGAAACAATGCATATAGAAACCTACCCAACATTGAGAGGACACTTCAGAGATGCTGCAGAAAAAATTCAAACATTTTACTCTTCGCCGCGTAGAACGCCCCTAGCCGGCTGGTACGCCCCTAGTGGGCGTGGCCGGGCCACGATCCGCCCAGAACACTGCTCCACGGGGCAATCGTGACCTTCGGAATAGTTTTTCGTCGAATTTTCGACGGATTTTGGTAAACAGCATCGAGGAGGACACGAGAAAATAGAAGGATGAAATTTCCCGTTGATATTTTCGTACAAGACGGAGTCTCCGCGGGCGAGACTGTTGTCGACGCTCTTACGCGGGGCTTGCAGGAGCTTAAAAACTTTTCAGCGTCTCTCATTTCCCCGCAAAGACGAAACGGCTTTGGCTCGAAGTTTCCGCGCGCGACTTTCACCTTTTTGAGTTTCGCAATGCCAGCCACACCCACCTGCCCCAAACGAGTTCCCTCTTTTCGCTGAGTTTCGGTTTCTGTCTCTGTCCACTTGTGACAGATTTTTCGAGGCGAAATTAGACGCGTTTATCGCAAACCAGCTTACGCTACCGCACTCGTAGTCGCGGCATAGTCGAGAAGACGTTTCTCTAGACGCCAACGATCTCCGTCCTCGTTCGCCACCAGTTTCGATTTTATTTTACTTTTATTTAGATCGGATCGAAGAACCCGAAGATAAGCTTCTGCCGGATTTTTCTTGCTTATTCGTGCTTCGTGATGTGGATCGAGATTCCGAGATAAAGGAAGACGCCGAGGTCCGGGAATACCGGGTCTCGCTTATCCGGGGATCCTAACAACACTGTTGCATTTATTATTCCTGCTTGCACGCGCGATTTTAGGAAGATCGGCTATATACCTTTTGCTTGTATTTTCGCATCGGCTTTTTAGTTGTGTTTCTTATTCTTTTAAACAAGTTTTCTGTCGACGCAAGGATCTTGAAACTTTTACAGACGATAATTAAACAGCGCAGGATTAACCTTGATTTTTTTTATAAACAACATTTAAGGGGTTGCTTGGAGAAAAAATTCTAAAAACCAAATTTGACAATTTATTTCCTTTTCTTTCCGTTGGGATGTTTGTTGATTTGTTATGTTAAATCGACACGACACTCTTGGCTATTTTTTAAATGATACTTAAATGATACATAATTAACCTCGATTTTTTTGGTAAAGGTCAAGCAAGGGGTATAGTTTCAAGGAAAAATCATAAAAGATAAATCAAACGATTTATGTTATTTTCTTCGCTCTGGGATCTTTGTTGATTTTATTATTATAAATAACGTTAAATAGACGTGACAATCTCGAGATTGTATCCAATGACAGTTAAACGACGCAGAATCGACCTCAATCTACTTGGTTGATATTTTTCTGTGGAATCGTTCGAAGAAAATATGTCGTTTGCTTCCGTTTTCGATGAAAACCATCGTGGTCATCCTCATAGTTGATATTCTATGTGCGACCGGTCGCATTCTCCGTCCGGCACGATGGTATTTTCGTTGATTCGAGATCATAGAAAGAGTTTGATCGCACCCTAAGTATCGTCGTTATGTCCCTCGGCAGTTACGGGCCGGAGCATTTCTGTTTCCCAACATGTCCGCTCGAATAATGGTAATGGCCGCCAACATTCGCCGGGAATATCAATTTTCCAGATCCTTTTCCTTTTTCATGGCTCTCCAATCGAACGTCCTCTGTCTTCCCGAATCCGCCATCTTGTTCGAACATTTTTAATTCAATGCTCGAAATCACGATCGTCAGAGAACTGCAACCCCTAAATTAATCTTCGACTGCAATCTTTCCAAGTAATTTGTTAACACAACGGACAGAGTGACGCCAATGAAAAAAAAATAGTGCTCGATACTGCATAATCTAGTTTGCTGTTTAAAAAAAATCTGAAAGTCCTCAGATTAGTGGCACGTTAATTGGAAAAATAAAATCGATTGAGGGCCAGACGGGGCGGAATAAAAATTCATAATCTGGCTTCGGTATTTAAGGGTAGGTTTTCGAAAACAATTTGTTGAGTGACGTCGATGAAAAAAAAATCTACCGGTCGGAACTGCATAATTCATTCGCCGTTCGAAAAAGTTTCAAGAGCGTCCGATTGCGGGAATATTGTTTAAAAAATAAAGCGAATTTTCCGGTTGAATTCGGCAAATGTTTATTTTACGGCCGGTTTTTATGGCGTTTAAAAGTTTTGCATTGCGCGAAACGAGATGCGCGCGTTGTAAATCGATTCTATATTTGTGTTTATAGGCGGAAGTTGAAGATAGCAGCGCGATAAAATTGGTTTTTATTGGGATCGGCGAACGCAGAAATTTGCAGACGCGGAATAGCGAAGCGCCCCGGGCATAATTCTCCTCTATTATTCTCCTAAGCGGATAGCAGAGCTCCGAGGAGATCAATCTCTATCTCCCGAAGCTTTCTAAGCACTTACCAAGCTCTTACGCTGTATTTCCGGATGCTAATGGGTCTTTCATGAGCATCGATTGCGACGTATCAGCCGTTGCTGTTCCCTATCGTGTCTTTTCGGCTCCGAATGCCTCCTAACTTCGCTCGGTAACCGGGGATCTAACAGCGATGAATCGGCAATAACAATTCAGAGATCTATTTTGCAAGAGAATCGACTCCGAACCAATCATTTGCGAGATGCTGAGTGCAATGCACGCGAACCACAACAGTTTCTACGACTATTTATAGCGCCGCGAAAATTTTTTAACGAAACGCGACCTTTTGGAGATGAAAGCTGTAACTTCGCTCTTTAAAATTACCCTAACTGCACCGCAGACGAGGGTGGAAAATTGTTGTAATTGACAGTCTCACGTTCTACAGGGTTTAGAGGGATACAAAAATTTCTTAATGAAACGCGACCTTATGGAGACCAAAGTAGAGGTTCTGTTCTTTAAAACCAACCTAAGTGGAGCGTAAACGGATTTTTTTTCTCGTAGTTGCAAGTTCTCGAACTTTATAAAGTCATTATAGGTGAAAAATTGTTGAAACTAGCAGTCTTATGATCTAACGCGATTTATGGTGACGCAAAAATTTTTTAAGAAAAAGCAACTTCGTCGAGGTGAAAGAAGAGACTTCGCTCTTTAAAATAAGCCTGGTTAGATTACAGTTGGATTTTTTTTTGTCAAAGCTGCAACTCTTCAAACTTTGTAAAACCATGGGAGGTGAAAAATTGTTGCATTTAGCAATTTTACCCCATCTAACGTGATTTACGGAAACGCGAAAATTTTTCTAAGAAACGCGACCTTATGGAGATCAAAACGAGTCTAAGTGGATCGGATTCGGATTTTTTTTCACCCGAAGTTACAATTTCTTTTTAACTTTGTAGATACACTTACGCCGAAAAATGGCTGAAAAGAGATATCTTCCTTTAGGTCAAAATTTCTATTGACACGAACATTTTTTAACGAAATGCAACATTGCAGAGATTAAAGCAGTGACTTCGCCCTTTAAGATCAGCCTGGGTAGATTGCAGTCGGATCTTTTTTTCTCGCAGTTGCAACTCTTCAAACATCGTGGAATCATTCAAGGAGAAAAATTACTGAAATTAGCGGTCTCTAGATCTATCGCCTCCTATGGCGACGCAAAAATTTTCCTACGATATGCAACATTGCGGAGATTAAAGTAGAGGTTCCACGCTTTAAAACGAGCTTAAGAAAATTGCAGTCTGATCTTTTTCTCGGAGTTGCAAGTTCTCAAACTTCGTGAAACCATCGAAGATGAAAAATTGTGGCAATTGGCAGTTTTGTCCGATCTAACGTTATTTATGATGACGCTAAAATGTTTTAACGAAGAGCAACTTTATAGAGGTGAAAAAAAAACTTCGCTCTACAAAAGAAACTTGGTTAGATTGCGATCAGATTTTTTTTTCGCGGAGTTGCAACTTCAAACTCCGAAGAACTAACGAAAGGGAAAAATACTTGCAATTGGCAGTTTTGTCCGATCTAAAGTTCTATATGGCGACGCTAAAATTTGTTTAACAAAGAGCAACTTTATGGAGGTAAAACAAGAGACTTCGTCCTTTAAAATAAGCCTAGTTACAATGCGCTCAGATTTTTGTTCTCAATGTAACAACATCGTAAACTCGACAATGACACTGAAATCGTAAAATCCTACCGCAACTTAGTTGCCACGAAAAGTTCCCCAAAAACTGAACAATGTGTATTAGATGATACGATCACGCCCTTGAAAATGCGCGAAGCTAATTCATGGCCCTCCTCGTCCCCCCTGCAACAAATCAAACAGGGCATCGATAGTCTAGCTGGCCGAAACAAAGTTGCAATGTTTGCTCTGCCAGACATTCGAGCCCTCCCTCGCTGTAAAATCCTTCGCCGCGCGATCTCCAATTCCCCAGTTCTCGGTTCGAACAATAGAAACTCCGGGACCCCATAGAATCAACATCATTCTTCAGCCGATTCACGCAACAACGCGTCTCGACAAAGCTGCGATTCATCGGCGCAGCTTGCCGCCACCATAGTTTCGTTTCCATCAACTGACACTGATCGAGAGCCTTGCCCGGCGAGTTCTGGCCTGTGTGTACCGCGCGCGCGCGCGCGGTGTTCCCTTTATTCCCAAGGTCAATCCTTCCGGCCCAGGGTGTCGCGAATCGAGCAAATAGCCGGCTGGCATTCAGCTTAGCCCAGTTCGGGCCGCGGCGTCAAGACCGGGGAATTGCTTCGAGGACCCCTCGAAAATCGAACGGCAATCACCATAGGTGCGGCGCGCCCTCCAATTTTCCCGCCGCCGGAGTCCGAATTCGACTTTCGAGCGGCGGCCGATCGACCAAGAAATTAGAGGCGCCCGGCGATGATTCTTCGTCGCCGTGTACCAACTACGCCGGACAGAAACGGAATCGTCCTGATGGCCTAACGACCCTATGGCGGTCGCAACTTCCGCCCGATTCTCTGTCGGACCTGCCAGACCGGTGAAATATTCGAGCGCAGTTGGCCGCAGCCATTCGAAAGCTTTGACGCGTGTTGACAGTGTGAAAGGAGCGGCGAATGCGACGGAGACGCTGCCGGGGGAGGGGCGGGGGGGGTGGCCGGTGGCCTTTGGGAAGCTGGCTAGAAGAGGGGCAGAGGGTTTAAGGCGAAAGAGGGGTCAAGGTGGTGGCGATTAGGAGCCGAGCGTTAAGAGTCGTGGAACGAGGCCGGACCCCTCTTAGACCTCGATTTTCGTGATTAATCTAGTTTTAAAGGAAGGTTGGCTGCGGGGGTTGGAAAGTATAGGGTGCGAGCTTTGAAACAGGCTGAGGTAGATCGCTGTTCGATTTTTTCTTTACGGAGATGCAATTGATTGAAGTTTGCCGAATCGATGAGGGTGTTTTAGTAACGCAAGATTTCCGGGATAGACGGGCCACGCTTCCTCGCCGTTTTATTAATGCAGCGGCGTTCTTTGAAATAATTCATTACCGTGGGATCAAAGTAGAGATTTCAGGCTCTAAAATGAACTTCGGTAGATCCTCGTACGATCTTTTTTAAAGAAGTTGCGGTAGCTCGAACACCATGGAACAATTCGCCTTAAAATTTGGAAGAAAAGAAACGCTTTCACTTTGCCGGCCTCTCGCTCACGTAAAAAAACGCCGTAAAAATAAAATGAGAAATGGGACCTAAAACTGCAAGCTTCGCTCTTTAAAACGCGCTGTACTGGATGCCTATACGATTTTTTTAAACAAAGTTACAGTAGCTCGAACACCATAGAGCCGTGTGCCTTAAAATTTTCAAGAGAAGAAACCGCTACCGCTTCGCCATTCTCCGCCTCGCGTAAAAACGTCATAAAAATGAAATAACTTATGGCAGCTTAAACTTCAAGCTTCAACCTTCAAAACGCGCTAAAGTAGATTACCATACGATTTTTTCCCACGGCATTACGCCGGGTTGAATGTTACCTAATCATCATCCCCAATCTCGCCGGACTAATTAATTCCTCGTGAAAAATCCTCGTGATTCCCATAGGTTATTGATCCGCGAACGCTATTGTCAGTTCCCGGTGACCCCACACAAGTTTCCGAGTTCCCGAATTCCCCATCAGAATCATCGTTCCTTGATAAACCCGTGTTCATCACCGGCTTTTCTTTTATTTTTCGGTCAACAACTGTTCCCTTTTCATTTGTGTCGTTAAGGTTACCTTATACGGGGGTGGAAGCCGGGCGGACGGGGGGGGGGGGGGGGCGGGGGGGGGGGGGGGGGTGGACGAGGGTGAACGGGGGCTGAACAGGGTGCGTTTAATTCCCGTGGAATGCCCCCGTCGTTTGTCACGTCACCTGACGTTTCCTAGGACGCCAGAAATGTATCCCGCGAAAATAATGAAACCCTTATTTCATTTCTTTTCGCTTCATTTCGTTTCGCCAGGTCTCTCAGCCGTCGTTTCATCTCGCCGACGACGCTGGGAATAGTCCTGCGACCGTGTACCGGGTGACCCGGAATCCCGCTGAGCAATTTTCGAAAATTATCTCGCCGGGTTCCATCGGGAAACTGCCAAAAAGGGAACCATAAACGAAAGGACCAGTGCCCAGGGGAACATCTAAAAATATGTAAACGATTTTCGGCTGTTACGACGTCCATAACGAAAATACCAAATACATATACTAAATATAGAATAACTACATTATCTAGTTACTATCCAAAACAATTTTCCACAGCCTCCAAATTACTCCAAATGATTCCCCGACTCAGAAACTACCTCAAAGACTGATTTCAGCAACTCTCGAAATTTGATTTCGGAATACGCACAACTCGCAAAGTTATAAATGTTTCTCTCGCATGTATCGCTTCCGGCGGCGCCGTCTGAAATCCAATTGCCCGCTCTAAGTGACGTCAGCGGATAAGGAGGAGGTGCTTGCAACGCTCGGTGGGCGTGGCCTCGCTGCCCTCCGTCCTTGAGAGCGCCCCGGAGAGCAATGCTCGCGTCGCAGCTGCCGTGTAGCATGTATATTAATAATATTTCTTTCGGATCGACCGCGTTATGTTCGTAATTTGCGGCAGTTTCGCGGGTTCCGCGATTCACGTAGGTGGCTGGAAAGTGTTAAACATTTTCTCCGGAACGACCGGAAGTCGGCGGAAGACGGGAAATCAGTTTTTGCGCAGATCCGGCGACGACAGACGTTACGACGAAAGTTTCTCGGGGATTTTGCCGTGTGTTTCATCCGGGCGAAACTGATGCGAGTTTCATTCGCAGGTCCACCGACTACATTCGAGATTCTTCTAGCACTCTTGGCTCGAATATCTTCTTTCGGGGTACATTTGAGACTGAAACGTTGAGTGGAAGGCGAGAAAAGTGGGAGAGAAGTGGTCGTCGAGTTGCCGGGAAATAGAACGCCGCGCCGAAGCGTTCATCGCGCTACACGTCTGCTCCTGAGAATCATGCTACTACCTGTTTCCCTCTTTCACGTCCTTTTCCAACAATTTTTATCGTCCATACGCCATTATCGCTACAAATTGTTCCGAAAATGTTTCTCGACGAAATTAAAATGCAGCCAGACATCGATTTTTGAGTTCAGTGTTCGAAATTGGGGATGATTTCTCGAGAGAATCCTTTGAGTGACGTGTACCGAAAAAATTAGGGGTGTAAATGCGACGTTTAATTATTATTTGTAAAAGTGTCGAGATCTTGGAGCAACGGGAATATTGTTTAAAAAAATATCGTCGATGGAAAGCTTCATATAATATTGTGGGTGAAAGGCTGTTTTAAGATTCAGTTTTTAGGGGTAGTTTTTGAACACGGTTGGTTCAGAGACGTTAATAATAATATCTGTGCTGGAAACTACATTATTTAGCTATTATTCTATAATGTCTCGTGGCTGTAAGATTGTTGCAACATTGTTTAAAAAAATTAAGCCGACGGGAGTCTAATGGAAGCAGAAAATAATAGTTAATTCTCAGCTTCATTTTCAGGGATGGTTTTTTAATAGATTTAGTTGATCACCGTCACATAAAAAAATATAAATCGAAGCTACATTGTTTAGTTACGTTTTCAAAATTATGTCCACAGTTCCGGCTTGGTGCAACATTGTTAAAAAAAAATCTCGCAGTGCGGAAGGTACGAATCTCGTCGTGGTAGGACACGTTGCTTCGTCTTTTCCCTCGAATCTACGTGGATGCAGGGTTGCATTTGCCACAAAGTGGGGGGGGGGGGGTGGGGGTAGCGCAACAAAACGTTAACATTTTTTCGTGTACCAGAGAATTATTATTCTTGAAGCAAGGAGGTTTTCTTCTTTCCATCGTGTATCTCATGATATACGAGGAACTCACTGGAACGGAAATAAACCGACTTTGATGGGGTAGGGGTGGTGGTCCGGGGGGGTTGAGAGGAATTCTCCGGGATCCCTTGCTCGCGTCCAAAGAGAGAAATACGCATCGGGGTCTTGCGAGCGAAATAATTTTCCTGAGCAGATTATTTTCTGGCGCTCTGGTTAACAGTGCACCGTATATTTTAATGCGATCCGTCTACCCTTCCCACCCCGGAAACCAGCCGGTGCATCGGGACCTGATATTTTCATTGTGCAAGCCGATGCATCTTTCGTCTGTAGCAATTCGCATATTTATACACGGGTTCCCGCAGCTCCGCGAATAAACTAGACGTTGATTCGCGAACGAATTTCGAGGCAGGCGCACAGGGCCGCGATAAAAATTTATAACATTGCCGATCGCGCATATCTCCGAATGAAATTTATAGAGCGATAAGAAGAAACTTTAGAGATGATGCAGACGAAATTTCGAGTCTATTGGTCGATCTTTTCGAGATCGTTTTCATGGTTGAATTTTCCAGCGTTCAATCCCGACGTTTCGCTGGGCACTGCGATTACATCCAGCGTGCTAATTAATTCCTAAAGCTGTCTCTTCTTAGATACGATCTTGGTAGTTTTTTAAAACAATCTCCATGGTATCTACTTTCTAAAAAAAAAAATACTAACACGATCTGTCTCGTAGAGTTTTTACAATAATTTTTTGAAAATTATCCATTTTCGAAATAGCCACAGGGCAAGGTATCGAATCATAGTGTAGAAGAGTTCGTTTGACAATTGTGTTTGCTTAGGCACAATTCCGAGGATTTTTTTAAATAATATAGAAGATATACCCGCTCTAATGAAGCAAGATCGAAATCGATCCATCGAGTAGTTTTCTTGCAATAAATTTTTAAAGAAAGTTTTCTTCGCTGCGAGAAGAATGCGTATGAATCAATGAATATTATTAAATATATAGAGAACGATTAATATGTATGTTTGTAAAATGATTGCAACAACAGTGTAGAAGTTGGAACAGTCTGTAGGCAACCACTTGGATCGTGATTAGTATTAGGGGGCCGCGGGGGTGCGGCGATAGCGGTGGTGGTTTACAGCGAGTGCTCGACCAGCGTCTCGCATTAGCGAATGAAATATTAATGGCTCCTCTCTGCATCGAGATAAACCCCGGTTAAATGGCCCATTGTATCGCGTTCTATGCTGTTCGACATTGTGCGCGAAAATGTGTTTAGATGTCCAGGCAATCAATGATCTGTTACATCGCGGGCGCATATGTCGCTGGTTTATCGAGCTGGACTCGCGCTAATTTCACGCTAAAAATATCCGCAATGCCTTGTGCGTTGTTACAATCATGCATCGCATGCCCGATACTTTAAAAAAAAGAAATAAAAAGAATAACCTAATCACCTAATCGTTGCAATTAACAGAAATAAAATTGCAATTAAAAGAACAGCGTGAAAGACTACTAAATCTGCACTCGAAAATCTTCGTGTGCTCGACACGCTATAACTTCGCGAAATATGGTCGTACAGTAACGTACCCTAACTCATTTTAAAGAACGAAGCTTCTACTTTCATCTCCTTAAAGTTACTTTATATTAAAAAAATAGTTTTCGCTACGAAATCGAATTTTATATTAATACACTTGTGGCGAGCATGTGAAAAATCGACGAGTTTTGGCAATTTGTTAATAGATTTATTATAACTCTGTAAGAGAAGATGGAACGAGGACGTTTGCGGGCTTATTTTAAAGCACGAGGCTTCTACTTTCATTACCCATGATTCATTTTTCAGCGTCAATGCTTTCACAACAGTAATTAAATAGAAAGGCGAAGATGGTATTTCTCGAGAATTTCCCGAGGAACGTGTTCGAACAAACGATTCTACGGTGCTCGAGAAATTTCGCTCGCGGCTCTACCTACCCCGAATCGAAAGCCTAAATCCTCCCCTTTAAAACGAGCCCTTAAACGTTGACCTACTATTTTTCCCCGCCGAGTTACGTCGTCTCGAGTAGCACGACGACGCTCCGGGCAAATCGAAATATTCTTGTTTAATCGTTCCGCGTCTCGTCGGAGGTCTGTTAATTATGTCGACGGGTTAGAGTAATCGATAAAGTATAGATTCGATATCTGCGGGTTCGCCTATTCCATGCGAGATCATGGCGGCCGCGTTCGGGGATCGAGTTAAGACGGCATCCTGCATCCTCGTTCGCGGGCTCGCCCGATCCTGGGCTCGTCTATCCTTAATAGACCATCGTATTATCTCCGGGACGAGAAGTCCCGGTAATTTTAAAAGTTTCCCCGTATCGGCCCTATGGTGACACGCCCCTGGCGCCCGACCCTCCACGGGGAACGGGAGATAAAAGCATGGTGGAGCGAAAAGTGATCGTGCGAGTTGAAATGCCCCGGTTTCAACGGCCGCCCTCCCGCCGAGAGGATATTTTCTGAACTTTATCCGCGAATATCGCAGCCCCGCAGCTATCCCTGACTCTGGGAAAATAGAAATCGCACTCTCAGAGGCATCCAGTTCGATAGCCGAATCGCCTCCCCACTACAGCCCCGAGTAATTAACCATTGCAATTAAACGCCGCCGGTAGACCCGACGAACGCGCTCCGAAAATATACTAACGCGATATTTCCCAATGTTTCGCGAAAAGGAAAACTTGAACATACGTTTTTAAGAAAACCTAGAAGCTTATCGTTCATAAAATATTTTTCAAGAATGATTTTTTATTCAGAATTCAAAATAATTAATTGCATTTGCAAGGGAATATTTCATCGAAATGACTTTCGTAAAACTATTCATTTCGAGGCTTTCAAAAGATGATATGAAAATTGTAAAGAAACTGTTGAAGAAGCTGTAGAATTCTAGATAATTAATTTATAATTTATTTATATAAATTCTAAAGAAATGATAGGTAAGTTGATTATATCAGTTTTGCGCATTTGTCAAAATTATATATAGTATTAAATTGAATACTGTTATTATTTTGTAAATATTTGAAGATGTTAAGAAGACAACCTTGAAAATATAACGATTATTTATTGGTTTTTAATGTTTATAAATATAAAGTGACGAACGTCGATTAAATCGACAAGCTACAAGGAATGAAATATTCGTGAGAAATAGTGATAACAAGATCTGCCTAAGTTCGTTTTAAAGAGCGGAGTCTCTGATTTAACACCCCTAAGCCGCTTTTTCGCAACAATGTGAGAATTGTTCTGAATTGAATTTCTTCGAGTGCTTTGTCTATCGCGATTGGATTAGGACCGTCGAGTTAATCGTCGCAGGCTTAAACTCGTGCGAGTTTGTTGAAAAAGAATCGTAGAACACCCTGCCAGGGGTGATTTTAAAGCTTGAACTTTCTACTCTACCTCCGCTAAGACGATCTCTTTAAATAACGCCGTTGCAATGATACAACGCGACGACAAAGCGGAGAGAATCTGTTCAAAAAATTGTCGGAATAAACAGTCAATAGAAAACGTTTCTACAATGCTCGGAGAATTTTCCACAGCGATCGCAACATTTATAGGTACAAAGCCCCGAGGTCCCCCATTTAGAACGAGACCGCGGAAAGTTGATCGACGGTTTTTTTCTCACAGATTTATCGTGGTTCGATCGGGAAGCGTGCCGCTGGCGTCGGAATAGCACGAAATTCGGGAAAGCTTCGGGGGAAAAAAACTGGAAAATCGGGGCTGGATAAAACATAAATCGGTAGACAATAGCTTATGCTCGCGAAACAAACGACGACAGCGTCAGAAGCTTTAAAGTTAGCCGGTCGGCGCCATAAATCTCTCGCCAAGTTCGCGTGATCAATAAGCCGCGAAGCTTCGGATCCTGCAGGCGCGCGAAAATTATGTGGAATTCGGCCGTCGAAAAAAGAAAAAAAGAAAAAAAAAAAAAGAAACAAAAGGAGAACCGGGCAAGCGAGGAGTTCGGAAAACTTGCAACCGCGTTCCGCACCGTTTCCGAATGCAATTGCACTTTGCAACTGGTTCCCCTACAATTTCGGCGCGGCACGGAAGGACGATCGGGAAAGAATACAATGTACGGGCCGCGCGCAGACGTTCGCAAAACTGCGATTGTTTTTCGCCTGGTAATACATCGCCGGCGCTTTAAATACACCGCGATGGAAAAAAAAATCCGGTTCATTTCGTTCGGCGGATTCACGTTTTATTTGCGTGCAGAATCAATTTTCATTTAGTTTCCGTTTTAGCAAACAGGCCTGCGAGATGCCTGTAAATATTAGTTTGTTGATTAATTGCCGTGTACAATCTGTGTAAAGACCGTGAAATTGGGCCGATCAAAATTTGTTTCCCAGATATTATTACGTGGCAAGCGGAACTGACCCATCGCAGTTTAATTGACCTATCGATTAATACGACCCAAAGTGAAGACAAACGAGAACCATCGGTTTGGTTGACCCATTTCATTTAGGCGTCGCAACTCTGCTTCTTAACAAATCTGATATTTCGTCGTCGATACCGACGGGCGTTTGCAAAAATTTATTCAGGAAAAACTAATCGGTGTAGCGACCTCGTATTATTTTGTCGAACAGAAGAAACACTGATGATTATTTAGAAAAATTGTCGATGCACTTGAACGGACATGGTGGACAAGATAATTTCTACACACCATAGTTCACCACCTGCAAATTTTCTATCGTGGAAGGTCGTTTTCAAAAATTCATTGAATCAAGACTACGTGATGTATCAGCTTAATTATTTTTTTATCAGAAACTAGAGACATCGTAGATCATGTAAATAAATTGTCGAAGTTGTACTTGCACGAACACGGCGGACCAATTAATTTTCTCACGCTGCTTTCGTCATCGTAGAGGAAGGTAACTTTCAAAAACGTATCGCAAGAAGAACTACGTCATGGGCAGACTCGGTTTTTATATTTTTTTTTTTTTCAGGAAGCCAGGACCTTGTCCATTATGTAAAAAAATCGAATCAGGAGAAGCATGGTGTTACCGTAGAAGTTTCGGGTGTTCAGTGGTGCAGGCCGTCACTTGCACGTCCGCCATTCGACAAAGGAGCCCGCCCCGTAAGCACTTGAGCACCGGCAGCCACCCTCGTCTAAGAGTTTGTTGCTGTTTCTTGTTCTTGTGTTGCCACTACTACTGAAGGACACCTAATGCCCGGTGGAAGTTTAACGCCGCCCGTAAGAACCACCTTGCAACGTTATTATAGTCTTCGATAAACACTTTCCGTACGGTTATACCGCTGTTAGCAAACCTCGCCGCTTCAAACGCCGCTTCGAACATTTCGAGAACATTCGAACTGGGCCAATGACGTTCAGGATCTTCCACGGTGCACCGAGCAAGTCAGCAAGGTTTCCACATTGTTTTAAAAAAAAGTTTAAACTCGATACGCCGCGTAATTCTTTTGCAATTATTTTTTGAAAAACAACTTTTTCTGGATAGGAATATTCCGGCTATATTTGTTGAAGTACAGCTTCGACAATTTTTTACATGATTTTCAATGTCTCCCATTTCTGATAAAAAAAAGTCGTTACGTCGATAGCTAGCATAGTTTCGTTGCAATGAATTTTTGAAAGCGATATTTTTGCTGAACAGAAAATTCGAAGATGCCGAATTATGGTGTATAGAAATTAATCTATGTTTCTTCGAGAACATTTCTGACAATTTATTTAAGCAATCGTGAAAGTGTACTGACATTACGAAATATATTCAATCAATTGGTAAATTAGTTTTCTCTGCATAAATTGTAAAAAAAAGGTGCAGTTACCAGGAAACACGGCGGCATTTCGCGTTCGGTTGTTCCAAGCGATGATCGCAGGGGAAATGGTTTCAGTATACTGCAAACGATGATTGCCCTAGTCGAACCGGTGTGGTCTAGACCATATAGCAGAGTAAAAATAATCAACGTGTAGCTCGTCCATTTCGGTGCTGTGTTAACAACGTAATACTCGAGCCGTTTTACGATCCTCTTTTGCTCGACGTTTCAAGTTCACCGACGCGGCACGTACACCCGCGCAACCCCTCTTGTCACGGATCTTTATTATATCCGACAACCACTAGCGAAAGGCGACTTAAAACCCCTAACGAAAATTCCAGCCATAAGTAACACCCCTGCATCGGCGCCGTTTACGCGTAATAAAGAATTTTCCCGCCAATTTCAAATTCTCTCCCGCGACAACAAGATTACCCACGTTCCTCCCTTATTTTCAGAGACCCGCGCCGCGACAAAATTCATTCGCAAACCGATTCGCCTCTTAATCGATCCACTAAACAAACTACACCTAGCTTCAGATGATTATTTAAACAATTTTTCAACTCGAAATCCGACACTAGCCAAAAACGTAATCGTAACCAACAAGAAATCATGCTCGCTACGAATTACGATAAAAGGGTGAAAAAAAAATCGTAGACTCAAATTTAAGGGCTCGTTGCAAAGAGTAGATCTCAATCTTCAAAACCACCATAGTCTGAATAGAAGAAAATAGTTTTTAGCATCCACAGAATTATTTGAATCTGAAGTTCCTGGGCGAGCATGAAATTGAAAGATTGCGAAATGTGTTTATGTTTATAATCGGTTGTAGAAGAATAGAAAAATTTCGGAAAAATGAGGTTAGGCGGTTCGAAACTAGAAACCATAAGCTTTAAAACGAGCGAGCGTAAGTGGGTCTCGTTCCGATTCGATCTCGCAAAGTGACAACGTCTGAAACGATCGCCAACGATTTCCGACCCAATTTCCAGCAATCCTTCGATTTTAATTATTACGCGTCGCTATAGATAATGAGACCTATGACCCCGGCCGGTTTTGTTCGCAGGCATAATGTCCATTGAGAGGTCTGGCATTCAGGGATTCGCGCTAGACATCCTTTTAGTGGAATGGTTCGCGAACGAATGCATCCAAGAGCAATATTCTTGGTGTGCATCCTCGCGTTGCTTCTTTCGGAATAGAAAATAGGCTCCTTGAGGGAAACACGGGGTTAGACGAAGAGAAAGAGAAAAAGAGAGAGAGAGAGAGAGAGAAGAGAGCCTCTGGTATCCAGTCGATCCCTCACGGCCGCGGGTAGGAACGTTTTATATAAATACTTGAATAGATTCCCGGTATAAACGGATTTAACACTTTACTTTTACAGAAAGATCTGCATTACACTCGAAAGGCGGCCATTCTTTTTCTTCCCCTTTTCACTTCCGCGAGCTGAATCTTCGCGTCCCGTTGTAACCTTTATAAAACACCGTTTTCAAAGGTTCCCGAGAATCTGAAAAGGTTGCTGATAGCAGTTTACATTCGGAGATCGCGTCTTCGGAGATAAAGCAACAAGCGCGATGTTCCAGCACCGGCGCCGGTTCCTTTGGAAATTCAACGCGATTCGATGCAGTAATGTTATTGAAAAATATACCGGCGCATTTGCGAGGCTCCGAGGAATCTCTAAGGCAAGAATCAGTCGAATGGCGTTCGGGTTTTTACGAGCAAAAAAACACTCGATGTTGAAGACTCGTTAAAATCGAGCCCCGCGAAGATATCGGTCTCTTCAGAAATTGTTTAAACAATTCCAAATGTTTATAATATTGCTCAAATATATATCAACGTCTTTGGAACAGTATACTGAATTTTTCTACGTGAAAATCATTGGCGTAGCTTCCGTAGTTTGCAAGAAAAAAATGCTCAAAGTTGAAGATTCGATGAAATTTAAGTGTAATGTCTCGCTCGCTTAAAAAACTGCTTAAATATGATTGTTTATAATATCATTATATATATATATATTTAAAATATAATTATAAACAATTAGAACGTCCAGAGCATCTAGAAAATAAAGGCTGTCTTTTTGCGACGCTTTCGGATCTGAATAGAAACTCGATTTCGCAGCACGGAATCGAATTAACAATTAGAATCGAACAATGAGTACACCCCGGGCAAAGTTTCCCTATTTCCCGGGAAATGGAGGGTAAAAGGAGCATTGGAAAATCGCCTAATTCAGTGCGAGGATTTCTTACTCAGCCGCAGCACCAGGACACGCGTCCTCCGCGTCAATAAAAGTGCCAATAACCCAGATTTACGGCGTCTCCCGCCCCAACCGCCTCCGCACTCGAACAAAAGAAGGGAGTCCCCCTGCCTCTTCCTCTCGGTTGAATTATCCGTCGTTCGCCTAACCCTTTCGAGCGATCAGACACAGGAGAGCAGGGCATTCTGCGCCGCCATTTTGTCGGCGGCTAGTGCGTTGCTTCCGAATACGTTTCGTAGCCGGCGATCAATATTCGCAACTTTACCAATTCTGCATAGATCATGATAAAATAAAGGACTCAAACGATTCGAAAACGTCCCACGCATTTTTTTTTATATCTATTTGTACTATTAAACGAAGAAAAAAAAACTTGTGCTATTTAATTACATATTTCTCGAAATCGACGCAGACGTCTTTTTTTTTGTACAGAAAAATGTTCTCGTCGCGGGAACAGAAGTTAAATTAAAAATAAATGGTTCAATAAATGATCATTTGAATAAACTAAGAACATTGTGACTATATTAATAAATTCTTCTTACACGCTTCTATCATAAATGCATAAAATCCGTGGTCTACTTATAAGACTAACGCCAAGATTACTTTACTTTATTACACCGTTCTACATATTCAGTGCAGCCAGTTAATACATGGAACTAAATGGACGTTTTAAAGAGATTCAAAATAATGTAAACGTAGGAGAATCTCATTGACACTGCTCGTTCTACTAGTAGATGGACTCTGATCTTTCGAATGCCCTCGAAACTAGAATTGGCTAGGTCGACCAGTTCTTTCGTTATCATGTCCCGAAGCGCGCCGTTCGTGGCACTGGTAATTCGAGCGAAGTCGCACGGAAGATCGAAGCCGGTCGGTGCTCGCGTCGCGAGGTTTAACAGGGACGATGATTGAATCGAACAGAGAAATTAATTAGCCCAGCGAGGTTGTTGCGGCTGTCGGGATTGCAGCGAGGGGAGTATCGTCGCTGTCATGCGAATATGTTTTATAGGAGCGACTACGCCGAGATAGATTTGACCGAGGAGGAAGATAGAGAAGCTGAAGGGTGCCGCGGTGGCCGGAGGAAGAGGAGAAAATAGATGCCGTATACCATCAAGCCAGGTGGGTATTGGATTTGTAATAGGGGCCATACGGGCTATAGGCACACCACTCTTCCGCCCCGCGGCCCTCACCCCACGGCCATGTCGAAATTGCGAACCATTTTCTCGGATAGAAGACGTCGCAGCGGCGCAAAGTCTCCCGGCTCGACTGAATGCATTATTCGCGCGAAGGAGCAAAGGGCTGCCGGCTGGCTCTCCCGTCTTTCTTTTCCTTACGGTGAACCCCACACCCCCTCTCATCCCTGGCCATGATTTCCATCGAGAACGCGGTTGACCGAATATGGACTGCGGAAGAGTTGATCGGTAAGATTTTTTCGCGAACCGACAAACAGTACATTAATTTTTAAATACATCAATTATTACGTACATCGATCGTTAAAAGCAAGTAAGGAGTGCTGGAGTAGTGACTCTGCCCTTTAAAATAAGCTACGGTACATCCCTCTACGATGTTTCACCGTGATGTTATAGCAGGACAAACATGGACAACCTTCTATTCGAGATTCAATCTCCCTCGATTTTGATAGACAGTATGTATATCGCAAAAAAAATAAATTCTCTCGTAATGAGATATCTTTGGATAAAAACAAGTAAAGGGTGTTAAAGCAGCGACTCTGCTCTTTAAAATAAGCTAAGGTAGATCACTACACGATTACTTTTCACAGAATTACAGCTGCTTAAACATCCAAAATGCCGTACTCGGCGTTGCATTTTAATACAACGAAACACGATTAAATTGCAAATACGCGATGAAGAACGATGAAAGAATAATCGAAATGATTCAAAAGTTAAAGGACACTAATCTCGGGTAAAGCTCGAATAAATTCCAGAAGGATCACGGGGTCCAGGAACGCGAAACCATAAAGCCCGGCATAATGTTACAGCACGCCGTTAGCTGACCGCTCGAAAACATTGTTGATTTACGTTTACTGTTAATTTATACCATTTTGCAGGGTGATTATGAAAATGAGAGAGGGCATTACCTAACTTTCTTAATTACTTTCGCTGCCCGGCCCGTCCGGCATCGCTTGAAAAGAAGGCTTTGCGATAATTTATTGTAATCGCGCCCTCGAAAAAAAATTCTAACGCCTCGCGTCTAATTAATTAGGGTTTCGAGACTGAAATTCGCATAAACCCGGGAGAACGAGAAGTCGTAACGGCATCGGAGATGAAATTCAACGATGGGGTCTCTATTCCGAGAGAATATTATCCGGGGGAGGAAAGAAAAATAAAGATTTCCTGTTGATTCTGCATACGAGAACGAAAATTGCGCAGCGAAATTTGTTTCCGTGTGGCTACGTTTTCGAGAAAATCAACATCCATGCAAACAACAAGCGGCACACATTTTTTCCGGGAAAAAAACAGAACCGTTACAAGAGCGAAAAACTGTCCAACTTAAAATATACCTCTCGCGAGAATTACCGTTCGATAAATTGTTTAAGCAGATTGATTTCTTGCAAATCGGTTTAGACAGTCGTGTTCTTCGTTCGAAAATACGTAATTAGACAGGTCGCATGACTACCCTAACTGGGATAATTATCAAGATATTCGCTGTCGAGTCCCGCGCTTTCCTCAACTTTGAGAATCGTTTTCTTCCGTTTAACATAACCGAAATGTATCGAACAAAAGCGACATTGTACAGTTTCGTGTGGACTATATTTCGGTGTAGTCTCATCATAGTTGATGATTTATTTTAGAAGAAACAAATATATCGGTGACTTATTTTTAGGATAATACAATTTGACGATGTATTTCGAGAAAAATAAAAGGATTTTGGCTCGAATTTGGCGGAGGTTCGAGCTGCCTCGAAGGGGATACCCATTCCCCGGACACCGAATGTATAGTGAGCAGGCGGTTTGATTATGCGCAACACGTATTCTCAAACACAGCGCCGCGACACACGTAACGCAGCTGGAATTCGAGGCTTCCTACGGCGCCAGATAACCGAATTAATTAAGTCTCCTGCAAATGAGGAGATACCCATGTAACAAAGGTGAATTAACACTAATTCACGTTCGCGAGCGCGTGCGATTCTGCGCGAGCGACGACGTCGTCGCGGCGACGACTTGGACCCAAAAACGAAGCAAAAGAAACTTCAACATCCACAGCCCCTCGTTCCCCGCCCCCGCACCCAACTTCCGAGTCGAGTAATTAAGTCAGGAGGAAATTCATGGCGAATCGAGAGGCAAAAAGGTCGAATCAGAACGAAGAAAATTCTAGAGACCAAGAAAATAGGAGCCAAGACACCATTTGGGTCCGTAAACTTGATTTTAGCTTTTAGAATTGTAAATTATTTTGTCCGCAAAATTCGTAATTGGTTCCGTGGCCAGCGTTCGCATCGTTTTAATCCAGATAAATCTCCCGTGCTAAAACTATCGTATTGTAGATGAAACGTTTGATAAAAAATATTATTGAAAGAAACACAGTGAGCTCTAATTTATCTAAAAGTATCTCGAATATCCTACATCTGCAGTGTAATATTCAACGATAACAACTCAAACAAGACTTATTAAAATATCAATACACAGTACTTATTATTTCCTTTATTTCTGTTTGAATTATTACACAGGAAACAATTTACGGTACTATATATACTATTAATTTAAATCAGTACTTCTATAATACACCCTATATCTAATATTGAACTGTATCTTTAATTTACTGTTACTTTTAAATAAATTGAACACCTTAAAAACAGTAATTAAATTTTCCCTGGAAAAGTATGAGAAAATGAAAACTCACCTGTAAGCTGGGGTGGCAGCCTAACTCCAGGAGCGTGCGCACGGCACCCGCGTGGCCCTTATTAACAGCCATGTGGAGGGCAGTCTGTCGTCTTTTATTTCTGGCGTTTAGATCAGCTCCGGCGCCAGCCAACAATGCCATAACGCCCGATTCATCGCCAATAGCTGCATAATGCACTGCTCTGTCGCCATCTTTATCCTGAATGCATAATATTACCAATTTTACTAACACGAACATTCATCGTACAGTGTTAGATAAATGACCGAGGAATTCACCTCAATCTCTACATCGGCTTTATAGCGAAGCAAGATTTTAATGACTTCTGAATGACCGTTTTGACTTGCAGCTTGCAGTGCCGTGTGGCCAGCAAAGACACCGTTTACATCGGCTTCTGGTCTTTTTAAGCATTCCTCGCACTTGGCAGCATCACCGTTGGCAGCGGTCTTCACCAACTCCTCGTTAACATCACCCGAGACATGCGTTTCAAACAATTTTTTCAACATCGCTGACAAACGCTCTAAAATCAATTCAATAAATTTTTAATTCGAGATAAATTATCTTCTTTTAAAAATTCAACGCACCTCCACTGCTGTTGCCTGGGACGCTGCCATCGCTGCTGGCTATCTTCGTAACTGCCTGCGGATTGTACGTCCAACAAGTGCTACAGACTTCAACCTTTAAGTCTCCATCGTGATACAATTGCAAAACTCGGCCGATTTTTCCCATGGTCTGTACGAAGACATAAATGATTAGAAAATAACCTATTTAAAAAATATCTAGTATAATGCTAGTGTAATGTTAGAGTACCGGAGCCATTGCCTCCGCCCACTCTCCGTGTCCACGTTGGAGCAACTTGATCTTTTCTAAATCGTTACAGATCTGCACCAAATCTCCGACGGCGAAAGTTTGATTATCTGAGCTGGAGCTGGTCACTGGGACCGGTATCTGTACCTTTGTCAGCACAGCTGGGTTGAAAGTCCATCGGTTACCACTTGGATATGATACAACAATGTCATGGTCTTCGTCAATGCCAACGACGGTACCTGTGGTACCCAGGCACTCGAACATCCCATCTGTCCAGCCCCCGTGTCCATGCTGCAGAGACTGCACTATTTCTAGTTCTAAGTCTACATTGACCTGCACATTGAAAAGCAATTTATACACCCGTTCAAAATTTCGTATTTAACTGTTACTGTATTCAAATTTACCTGGTCTCCAATTTGTAAGCCGTGTGGACCAGTTCGACCTGGCCCCTGCTCACCCAATAACGGAAGATGGTCTCTGTACACTGACTGACCTTTAGCATCATTGACTACTTTCAAATCAGCCTGAAATATAAATGAGCATTCTATCACTGTATAATTTTTACGTTTAACGCAAACAATATACTGACCATTCCTTCAAAACCAACACGATACAAGTTTTTGGCACCATTGTCCCAAATAATGTAAGCTGCTGACCGTGGACTAGCTGCTGACCAATCTTGGATTTCATTGACTTTGCCTCTTCTACCATTACCACCATCTTGATCTTCCCATTGCCAGTCAACACCTCTAACAACTCTTGCACCAGGAAATATCCCACGAATTGCAATCTGAAATCAGATATAGGTTTAAATTATGAAACATAGTCTTTCAATATTAACTATGTCATTATGTTTATACCTTTTTACTTTTGCGTCTAGGCTCCAGCAATACTCTCTCACTACCAGGAGTTGCTATGCGATAGAATCTATGTCTCAGGTGATGCTTATCTCCATGATAACACATTGAACATAAGTCATAATTGCCACACTCTGCACACTTCCAACGAATTCCAAAAATAGGTTGTTGTCTGCACGTATCACACATTGTTCCATCATGTTTGACACCAGTAGGAGCTGAGTCTAGAATTCTAAGATCAAAAGCACCAGAGCAACGATAGTTTGCTGCTGTTCCATTGTCCCAGACGACAACAACTTCCTCTGGGGACTCAAAGTTCCTAACAGTTCCGACATGGCCTTCTCCACCATCCTGTGAAATAAAATTATAATGAGAAAACAGTGCATGTTCCTTATGGTCACTATCTATGTTTGAAAGCCAAGAAAGGTCATAATAATAGTGGGATACATTGAGAATCGTTAAAAGCGTGGAACAATATCAAAAATTGATGAGAAAGTTCGTAGAGTAACTCTAAAGTTAAATAAATATTGGTTAGAGATAACCTCAAAATGTAAACGTTCAATTTAATTATGAATGCGATATGTAATTGTGGAAAGGAATACGGAAATGTGATTGGGATTGTGCAAGCTACCATTTGGGTTGAATAATTAATGTGTGGACTGTGAGGAAGGGAGAGAAAATAACGTTTGATTGAGTTAACATTCTGACTAACCTGTTTACCCCATTTCCATTCAGGGCCACGGATGACTCGGGCACCGACACCCTCCATCATAAACCGCGTTGTACGAGCACCGGTACTCGCACTAGTTTCCATAATTCATTCACGCCGAAATTTCTATCGAAAACGCAAAAAACTTGAAGATCCGACAGCCCTAATACACAGCAACACTGAAAAATACCGCCATCTTAGACTAATGTCAAAACATGTGGTACCAACGTTCGAAAACTTCTAACTAGAGAGGAAACTCTGTTGAAAATTTCAGATACGTACTGTAATTTCACTTTGCATATGTACCTTTTCCTTTCAATTATTTTAAAACACTTATGAACGTTTAACCCTTTCGGTACGAGCACTCTTTCCGCCGTGACACTCTCGCTGTACGAGGCCCAGCGCCGAAAATTGCCTCCGCACATGACCAGTCCTCCTTTATAAGAAGATATTTCCTAAGCGTTAAATAAAAACTGTGCTGAATAAAAGGACATTTTTTAACAATAGTGTTGCTTGTAGCTTAAGAAGTACTCAGAGGTACTTATATAAAATATTAAGAGTTATTTCTATAAAATTCTGTTATTTATACCAGTCGTCGCACGGTCGCCGGATATATCCGACGCTCAGCCACAGCGGTCGTCGCGTGGACGCCGGATATATCCGGCGCTCGTACCGAAAGGGTTAATAAACATAGAGATAATGTTTTAATTTTAATAAACTTCTTTAGCAGTTCGAATTAAATGTAACGGTATTCGTTGAAAAGGCACCCATCACATGAACGAAATTTAAAAAAGCGCGAAACTTCAAACCATACACAATACACAGAAAACAATGTTTCGAGATTTAATAATTTCTTTTACTTATTCTATTTAATTTATTTGACGAGAGAATTTATTTGACGAAGGAGGGTTAAGAAAATAAACGTGAACTTTAAAATCATTTATACGTGGCTATACGTAATGTTATTAAATAATAAGTTATTTAATATTACAAGCTCAACTCGAAACGTTTCATCGTAATAAAAAATTCTAATACTGAATTTTTATTAGTTTCACATTTCTTAATTACATACTTTCAAAAATTGTTTAACTCTAAAAATCTCATTTAAAAAATAAAACTATCTTCGAGTATTTGAATAATTATTATCTATTATGATTTAAAATAAATTTCGTGATTCTTACTTTAACATACACTAATTATTTTGAAAATATGGAAAACAATTAAAAATTACGGTATATTTATAATTTTCTCAATAAAATTAAAAAAAAAAGAATTTGTTACATAAAATATATTTTCAACGGAACAATTCTATTCTCTCTTCTTATATAGCAAATACAAAGAGTAAGAAAATTTTCTATGAATAAATGTAACAGATTATTATTATTATTCGTAAAAACGAATATCGTAAACATTATTATACATAAACTACAAACAATGTGAAACATTTTTTGTTTCCATGAATCGATAATATGTTTAATAATATATGTAAATGCACTTGTAAAATAAAGGATTGACGGTATAAATATGTTATCTATGTTACGCTTGGAAACCGAAGTTAATTACGGATTAATACATTGCTTTTGGCACAATGAGTGTAAGAATAAGCAGAAAGCATCTTTTTTGAATACTATAGCAACGAAAAGAGAAGGAAAATCCAATGCTTTGCATGAGAAAAGATTGTGCTACCAAAAGATACATTTTCCACAAAAAATAAAATCTATTTTTGGAAGATATTTAAAATAAAAATATTGTTTATCAGTACAGGATACAAGTGTCAGCTATTTACATTTGGTGTTTTGTGTATTATGATTCTGCGTATTTATATACTTAATCCTTATGCTTATGAAATTATTGATATTACAAATTCATTACACATGCAAGGAGTATACACTCCGCTGAGAAACATCGATGTACATTCACACATTTCGCAGTGTATCTTACAATATAAGAAGGAATTCAACAATATATAATTATAATAGCAATCTCCTTGTAACACAAAATTGAAGATATCAGTGTATAAAGTAGTCCAACTCTAATTCTTTTATATATAATATATTATATACGTAATTCTGCGACAATATTTACAGAGAATTAATTACATAAAAAAGACTCTTATGTAAGACGTCGCAAGATAATTTTAAAAAAATTTGCTATCTTATTATTGCACATTATAAACTGAAACTGTGTACGAACAAAACGAACTACTTTCATTCTGATGTCTTCAATTCCAGAATAATAAACGTCTTCCGCGCATCGAGTGTCATATTTTATACATATACATATAAATGTACACATTTATATGTATACTAGATATCATATAAATTATACTTAGAGCTTAGATAGTGTTCTGTCTGAAAATATTCGGTAAGTTTGCAAAACAATTTTCTATAGCCTTTAGATGTACTGTGAGATGTGTTTGCCTTGCTACTAGTTTAGTAATATAATAAACATGACTGCAGTGACAGGAATTGTAGTATGCAAACAGTTCATTCCACGGGTCAGACATTATGTTAGAACCCTTAGAATCTCTTCAATGATCCCTGACAGTAACTGATTATTGTCGCCTTTGCCTTCAATTACCAAATTTCCTGACGATTTCTGTAGTAAACAAACAGACATGATTTTATAATGTACTGTATGCGTGAATAAATTATATACTTACATTATACTTTAATAAAAGGCACACATGATGTCCTTTCAGAGAATGCCCATAGAGGGACGCAGTACTATCAATTTGCTCCACAAGAGTCAGGTTACATCTAGTACGAATTGAACTTAGAATCGTACTAAAGCTTTGAGAGATGCTAACTTGTGTTTTAACTTGATGCTTGAGTTGATCACTCTTGAGTAATTCAGTCAATATATCTCTATGCGACAGATGACCAACCATGAATTTACTGCAATTCAATTGCATGGTAAAATCAATTGTGTGAAAGATCTTTTCTTCGTTTTCGAACACATATGTGAGCGCGCCACTCAACTTCTGAGCAAAAGTCACATCTTTAATTGAAATAGTGATTTCTGTCTTTTCACTGGCTTGAGAGGGCAGTTCAAATGGCAGAAAAATGCCACTTTTATCTTTGTTCTAAAAAAAAGAAACATACATGTTTTATACCGTATACATAATTATAGATTACACCCAACTTACATTTCTAATTAGCTTCAACGAAGGTGTATCTGGAACATTAAAAACTAAATCTTTTACAACTTTTTGAGAATAATTCGTAATGAGTATTGAAGCAATTAGTTTAGTCGACTCGTGAGGTATTTGCTTTAAATCGTACGTTATAGTCAGCACTTCGTCTTTAGCTAACACTTCATACAGATTTAATGGCTGCACAAGAGCTGTGCCATCGTCATTACTAAAACTGCTCGTCAGATCTGGCAAGATTTCCTTCGATGGCGTAGAGATTCCGGCCGTGTTATCATAGTCTAATGATTTCTTTTCCTTTTTACTTTTGGCCTTCTTTGATTTTCGATGTTTTGAGTGGTCTTCCGACTTTTTATACTTCTCCTGACTCTTTGACTTCTTACGTTTAGTGTTCTTCGGATCTGCATCCTTCTCACCGAACACCTGCGTATACTCGTCGGTAACCGGAGACTGAATTTTCTCTGAGGAAATATTGTTTTCCAGCCACATATCGGTCAGCCACTGTTCCTTCTCCTTCGACTTTTTGTGACCCTAAACAATGTGTAACATTTTATAAATCATGATCTCTTCGAATTGAAATTAGAAAAAGATAGATAATTACTTTTCCTTTCTTCTTTTCTTTAACATCAGTATTTTCTTGTTTCATGCTATTTTCGCTAATCCTATGTTCTAGCACTGGTAACCTTTCATCTTCCCTCAGGGGCATATCCAGATCAATATTTAAAGCTCTATGTGGATCATTCGCATCTATTAGGTCGTAATCGTCACTGTCACTGATCTCTGCACCCGGTGGTAATTCACCCACGCCAGTATTCACTACTTGAACTGGATAGGCATCTTCATGCTCATCCTCAGAAACTGACTTTTTACCTATGAAATACATATAATTAATAGAAAATCATAACCTTCTATAGTATTATACAATTAAAACATACTTTTCTTAGATTTCTTCTTTTTCTTGCCATGTACTTTGTACCTCTTGTGATTATTAATTTTTAGAGCCACTGGTATATCCAACTCCGCAACAGGAATGTTATCAAACTCCTCATAAATGTTTGACGAGTTGTGGTACGACGTAGAGTTCTTGAACGAGCCTTTCAGATAATGTGGATTATTTTGTTGCTCCAATTTCCTAGCCTCTCTGCGCTTCTGAAGCTCCTCTGCTGTAGGTTCACTAAACTCCCGCCTGGAGTAGGAATCACTATTCTTCTCTGTCTTAATGAAAATATCATTCATATCCAAATCTTCCGAGTCTGAACTCTCTGATGGAGGATTGTTTATCCACGAGTCCAAGTCCAGTTCATCAGGTATTGGAACCTACGAGGCACAGCTTATTTTTATTTCAATACTGGATCTCTTTAATTAGTCAATTACCTTCCTCTGCGCTTTGGGAGCGACAGGATTAAGCTCTCCTTCAAAAGCTTCCATCAGCTCTTGTGCTAAGCCAGGACTCTCTTTCAAACATTCGAGCAGTACCATTGCTGAGCTAGATCTTTCCTGCACTTCTAAGTCCCCACTGCACACAAAAGCTGCTATTTTTTCTTTCAGTTCGTAAATCTACAAAACAAAAAACTAGCATTATTCTTAACACAAATAAGTATTACAACAAATTAGCGTACCTGAGCCATTGTCTCAGCGTCTTCTTCACTTTCAGCTTTACACAACGTAGCTGTAGCAAGTTTCAGAATGTTGTGGACATAGACTGCCTGGATGTGTCCTGGTAGACTGGAGGCCTGCGATCGTAACATTGATTGTAACGTTGCTAGAGGGTCTTCTAGTTCACTGTTAACATAATAATACGTCATTAATTATAATGTCGATGATATGTGAACAGAGTGACTGTACCTGGAGAATTCTCCGCAAATCCATGCGGCTGCGTACAAAACCTCAGACATCGTTGCTCTGGGCTGTCCCGTTAAAAGATAGGAGTTCTCCAGCAATAAGGCACATTGTCGAACAGCATACTTCCGTATAGCTTGTACACGAATTGCTACATCAAGCAGTTGAGTTGCTACTAGTGGTCCGTGCTTGGTACCTTCCATTCTAGTAAGCTCGACCAATATGGATATGTACCTACAAATTTCAAGTATGGATAAAATAACAAAACTATGCGTCATTAATTTATAATGTATATCGTTGTTTTACCATTCGAAGTAAGTAACAAATTGATAATTATTCTGGGAACAAATCTGGATAATCTTCGACAGTAATTCGTCGCGGTAAGCTGTGCCCTCAGCTTTATCCATGTGCACCATTAATTTTCTAACTATCTCCATTAGGTTTTTCTTCGAAACCATACCATATAATAAATCCAAGGCACGCAGTCTTATACTTTCATCTTTATCGTCCAAGCATTGCATTATTAAGTCCTTGTGGGCCTGCACGCTTTTCGGATGAGTCTTCAAAATTTTCGACATGGCTAGCAGTCCCAAATATTTTAGATTCTGATCAGAATCTTCTATCAGTATCCTCAATTTTTGAACGCATAACAGTATCGAGTCGGAGTGATTTGGCATGCCAGATGAAATGGAAATTAATACAGCTATTACTGTATTGATGCATTCGTATAACAAGGACATTGCTGATGTACTAAAACCAGTAACAGAAGATATTAATATTAGATTGACCAGTTGATGGTTACTTAAAGAATTAAACTAATGCATTCGTGTTCATTTAATTACAGCAACGTAACGTAAATGTGAGAAATTAAAAAGTATATTTCTGTATGCGTAGGAGTGAGATTGAATCTATTTTAGAAGCAGTAATCAAATCTACGAGTGCAGTATTTTAATAAAAATACATGATTAAATACCTGTGTATCAAATTCGTAAGGGGTTCTATTAATTTTTTGCCAAGCCTAGGTTCTAGAGGTGTTAATGCACCAAACTGTAAATATAATTGTAATCTAATAAATATAACAAGACTCAATTTATATCTCTATAAATAATTCGCACAACATACAAAGTAAATACAGCTTACGAAGACATATGCTACTAACGCACTCTACACAACTAACATCTATGACTTCAGTATATTGAAAAAAATAATCGACTAGTATGAGAACCTTGAAATCAGGTCAATTAGAGGTTGAGTGAGTCGCCGACCCATTTTTGGCTCAATCAGTGTTATAGTGGAGAACTGAGCATGTGAAACAAGACCAATATTACTTGGCTCATGTTAACCAGTGTCATAACAGTGAGCCTACATTTTCATCAATCTGTTTCACGGTACTTTCACTAACTTAAGAAGTACCACTTACCAATTTAATAATTTTAATTAACATCCAATTGTTAGTAGATGTTGTCATAAGTTTGAAAAAAACAGGAGCAAGACTTAAATAGTTCTTTGGATTTTTCCTTGCTAGTTCACAGACTACATTCACTGCAGCACTTTGCACACCGCTGTCTGGATCCTCCAGCTTTTCTTTTAGTCTGGGAAAAGCAGGCCTCAAGGCCTCTGGAAACCGCAAGAAAACTTTGTACATCATCAGTACAGCCTTCTTGCGTAAATACGGCTTGGTGGATGTTAATAGTGTCATTATGTCATTAACTAAATCACGTGCAAGATCCGAGCTAATGAAGCATGAGAGACCACTTAGGGCTAAGCCTGCATCATACTGGTTTTGACTGTTTAAATCCTTGCGGATCATGTTGGTAGTTAACATTAAAAGCTGCAATAATCAATTTTAAACTTAGATGCAGTTCAATTAATTTAGTGTCTTCAGAAACCTGACAAATGCTCGTGCAACATTAGTTTTCATAAGATATCCATTGTAATACAACATATACATGCACTGCTTATTGTATGAGTCTATCAAAAAAATTTACATGTTCATCAGATTTCTTTCAGACAGTTCTTCAGAAAATATATTTTGGTTTTGAGTGATATCCTACTTCAGTGTCTGCATGGAAACTCTGACTAGCAGCCAAGTAACCGATACGTTTATAAGTGAATTTTGCAGAGGACATCACTTCAATTATATTGAAACCAGCCCAACTAACGTCATATCCTAGCATTTGAAGCTAAACAAAAATGAATAAATCTCATTAATAATAAGAAATATTTGTAATTATGTACGGATTACATATGGATTGGACTTACATATGTTAGCTTTGCCACAGCATTTGCTTTGACTGCAACATTGTCTTGTCGTAGTTCTTGTTTAATTTCTTCAATGCATTGTGCAATATATTTTGCCTACATTATTGAAAATTAAAGCACTTATAAATGAAGGGAAAATAATGTCAGTTATTAAACCAGATACGATCGAGGTTATGTATCATAATTAACAATAAACCAAGTTGCAACGTGTGAGTAGAAATTTACCTCATTTTCCTTGTTGTTTCTAATCCCACGCACCAGATCGGTTAGATTTTTATCAAACATGCGCTCGAAATTTCCTTTGACTTTGCGGAGAGCCATAGTGGCATTTAAAAAATAAATGGTATATTTTCAAGACCGCTTGAAAGGCTTCTTTCTACATCCACCCAGTGTTCCGACTTAATCGGATAACTTAGTTTGATAACATTACCGTATGTTAGAGACCCTGAACCTCACTCACGGTCGAACATTTATATTTTTTGACAGATCGGCGGATAAGAAAGTCTCTTGGTGCTCGAACCTAGAATTATCGCAAATAGACAAACCACACACTCAACATTTTGTTAGACAAAATTCTACGGTTACGAAATTCCCAAGTTTTGTAAAATCGCATGCAGACTCGCTAGTTGCAATCGGTGTGTTTTGATTGGCCCTTTGATACCAAGTATGGCGTTCATGTACATTTAATGATATCTTCATGAAAACTGCACCGAAGGGTAGTAATGAGTCTTAATCCTACACACTTTTCGTCCTCTCTAAGCTGGCTCGTACATCCCCACCACTTCCAGTTCTGCGCAAGTACGGTAGAAAAAGAACGAGATACGATAGAGAAATGTGATAGCGATACTGTTTCATCAGTAAATCATCAAATTATCAGAGTAAAGAAAATTTCTACGTCGACCCTCGCGTATGGATCGAGCTGCGGCCTAGAGGTATACAGGATTAGAAACCATTACTGCACGTAACTCTTTCAATGTACATATCGAAAATTAAAGTATGTTTTATTAGATATTGTTATAATTACTTCTTACACTACTTATAGTGCATAATATTAATACAAACACGAGCCAACTACGAACAAACCGACCAATGGAAACGTTCGGTTTTTTACAGATGACGGACTCTGCTCTCAAACATCTCGCCATCTCTCCGCAATCAAGTGAATTTAAAGAGAAAACACTGCATTAAAGTGCGTACTCATGTACACAACTCGATTTTTCTTTGTATTGACCCATCCAACACTCCGTTTCGCAAGTTCTCTATACGTACGTCTGGTTTCCCCTCAGATTGCTCTCAACTTTTCTAGTTGGCCCGTACAGATATGTAGCGAAGCCATTTAAACAAAAGAGTAGAAAAGTGTTAAACTTCTCTCGCGGAATGGTGTGCTCGGAAGAAAAGGTCTGCAATCCACAGTGAGATGTGTAATGTATCTCATTTTCGTCCGATGAAACTTCACGGGGACTGTGCGTCGTAAAAATCGCAGCACGCAAACTTTTTTACCGAAGTTCCGCTTTAATACGTCTGGGCATCACTGCTGGAACATCGTCTCAACGTCGTGGCATGTTTTCACGGTGTTTCAGGGATCCGAAGGTTGAGAACCTTCTATTTTTGCACGTTAATCTATTTTTTCGTTTATCCGAAAAATGGAACAATTCGGAATAAAATGTTTATATCTTATATGTATAGCTCCACTTTGCATTGAGCATATATTACTGTCGCAACCGACAGTGTACTTTGTCACAAAAGTACGTTTCACTCCTTAAAGCATTGTTTTTATTATACAACTAATTTTACAATGATTTGCAGAAAGCCCACAACAGATAAATTACCTGGTGGCTTTAGCAAGCAATGACAGGGTACTTTAATCTACCCATTAACATGGATAGAATATGCAGAATCTGCCTTGCAGAGGGCACCAATTTATCCCCTATTTTTACTACGGATCAGGATGTGAACGACTTTTCGTGTCTTCCACAAAAGATACAGATCTGTGGATCAATTGAGATTCACGAGCAAGATGGTCTACCATCATTAATTTGTGATATCTGTATTTATAAAGCAAGTGTCGCTCATGAGTTTAGACAACAATGTCAGCATTCGGATGCTAAATTGCGAATGTATTACAATAAACCAACAAAGTCTACTATTGTGGTAACATCAATGTTTTAAAATGTGTTTTGTACATAATTTTGTAGTACATAGATTTTTCAAAATATTTTAGGATACATGTACTCAAACAGAGTTGGAAATAGAGCCTGTGTTATCCAAGGAACAGGATGTCAGCCAAGAAGGCTACTTTGTGAAAGAAGAAATGCAGGCAGTAGCTGCTGCCGCCAATTCTCAGGAATACATACATAGTACTTCTTTTTCACGGGATGAGTCTGATTTGAGTACTGGTCAAATTGATATAACAAGTGATAAGCTTTTCATATGCTCAATTGGCTTTGATGGATCCAAAGAGATAGAGAAAGAAGCCTGTATTTCAGAAAGCAACTTGGAGACTGCTCTTAGTCAAGAGGATGAAAATGATCTTTCGGAAACCTTAGATTTACAGTCAAAACCAGTAGAAAGTGAAGATGTTACTCCAAATGTAGAAGAAACTGAGAAAAAGCAGGAAGATGACTTTCTCGAAGAAAGTACATTGAACGACAATGTTATAGAAGAAGAGAAAGTTCCACAAAAACGTACATCTAGTAGAAAATTGAAATCGATCTCTAACAAAACTTATAGTGAAGATGAGATAGATGATAGTTATTATGATCCAGGTAGCGACAGTCATGACTCTGGAGAGACGAAATTCAAATGTAAAGTATGTTCCAAATATTATAACACGCAAAAGGGTTTAAAAAAGCATTCTCTTGTCCACGAAAAAAAATTCAAGTGCGATGTCTGTTTGAAAATGTTCTATAAGCAGGAGAACATGGAGAATCATAAAAAGATACATGCATCAAAACCTCTTGCCTGTAAATTATGTCATGCATGCTTTTCTAAGCCCCAAAGCTTTGCTCGTCACCTAAAATCACACACGGAAAAGCTAAATAACATGATCAAAGAAATCAATACGGATGATCAAAAAGACAACAAAGATCCAAAAAAAGAAATGAAGATTGAAGAAGATACAGATGATGAAACTGGCACTGTAAATGAAGTTGATGAATTTGAGAATGCACCTGAATTGTACAAATGTGATATTTGTAGTCAGTATTGTTCTACCTTAAAAAATCTGAAAAGACATGCGCTGGTGCATGGAGACAAAAAGTATTCTTGCACTGTCTGCAAGAAATGGTTCTTCAGGCCTGACACGTTGAAAAAGCATGCAGAAAAACACGGTCATGGATTATTAGACAATTTAGTGGATAACAATAAATTTTTCGACTCTGATGATGACTCCTTTCCTAATACTACACAAACCAATAATGTACAAGAGAGTGAAAATGTTAAAAAAGAGGAGAGCGACGAGGATGGGTCTGGGGAATACAAATGCCAACATTGTGATAAGATCATGGCAACAAAAAAGGGTCTCAGACGTCATGTAGCAATGCATAAACCTAAACCTGAGCCAGTTACATGTGAAATCTGTAGGAAAGTCTGTGCTAGTCAGGCTCGGCTCGTTCTCCATCAAAGGACACACAAACCGAAAGAGAAAGTTCCAAGGGAATACCTGTGTCATATATGTAGTAAAGTATATCCAAGTAACTCCTCCCTCACCTATCATATGAGAACTCACACTGGTGTGAAGCCACACGTGTGTAAAACCTGTAACAGTGGTTTCACTACCACAACCAGTTTAGCAAACCACATCAGGATTCATACAGGTGACAAACCGTTTGTCTGTCATGTTTGCAGCGCAGCATTTGCTGTCAGCTCAGCTTTCAGAAGACATCTAACCAGGCACACTGGTGAAGCAAACTATCTCTGTAAAACCTGTGGCAAGGCATTCAAAAGACTTAGCACTCTAAAAGAACATACCTATACACACTCTGGTGAGAAACCATACGTGTGCAAAACTTGTGGAGCTGCATATAGTCATAGTGGAAGCTTGTTCGCTCATCAGAAACGTTGCAGAGTTCAATATGCTGAAGATCCTTTACAAATGGTAGTCGATGATCATCGACACTCTGTTGCGCACCATATTCATGTGAATAACGTACAATCCGCGGTACGTTCACTTGCTGTGATAGGACAAATGTTTTAAGGAAGCAATTCATTTTATCCGAATTACACTTGCGCATATATATACAATATATATAAGCGCAATGTTTGCCCTCTGATTATTTCCTCCGAAATTTTTTTCTATTATTAATAAGTGAATCATTTGAGGTGTTCGAGGTAGTTAGAACATCCTGTGTATTTATATATATGTATACATGCATATATATATATATGTAGAAATTCTATATATGCATGTATATAGATATATACATATATTTATACATATATACATAGAAAGAGAGTGCTATGGTTCTCTTAGTATATAATTATAGCATTATTGTAGATATCGTGCACTTTTGTAAATATACAAGCAGCTCCTTTTTTTACAGAAAAATTATTTAAATACTCGTGCATAATTAATCTACTTATCCAGACTAGTGCTTTATTACGACAAAATTCATCTGTGCATGTAACATTTATTATATTTTCTAAAGCTAACTAGTAATGATAGTTTTATAACTTGAATATTATGTACGCTTGACTTGAATACATAACCATGTATATTTTTGTATATTATTATGCTAAAATAGAAAATCGTACATTAGCTTTTTTCTACCTTTTCATTTATTATTAATCGAAGAATTTATAATGTACTAGCTGCAGGTATTGGTAGTATTATATCTAAGTTATAATTTACATAAGAACCTATATATGTATTTGTATGCATTAATATAGCATCATACGGTTTTAATATTTTAAAAATAATTGTCCTCCATATTATCTATTTTCATTATATTTATTTAATTATTACTTTATTTCAGAATTTAAATAATGGGATCTATTAATCGCAATTAAAATTTTAGGAAACAAAATAAAAAGTAATTTAAAGCACTAGTTTAGACACGTGATTAAGGTGATTCAGCTGAAAAATTTGTAATGTAGACGACTAAAATTAGTCTTAATATTAATTTTTAGAATAATTATTATGATTTAGTCTACAAGGGAATTTGAATAAACGCAATATTAGCGTCACAAATTTTACATATAAAACCAGGAATTTAAAAAAAAAGACTACAAACATTAATTGCTACTTTTATAGGGCAAAACAGAGACTGATTCTTATTTATATAAATGTATGAATAGAAAATAAAAAAATTATGACTCCTACAATGCAAATAATTACCATTTGGTAATCATGATTAAATATCATTCATACTGTAATTGTTTGTACTGACAATATAAGCATTATTTATTCTTCACTTCTGGATAAGTTTCGTATTTAACATAAATGCTATTTTTATTTTGAAATAAAATTGATTTGATGCAATACTTCAACTATTAAATGTAAGTATGATTTAATTATTAATCATAAACAACAAATACATAATCGTAATATTGAGTTACAATTACTCCGTTAGAAATTTTTTCTGAAAAAGTTTTTTTGAGAAGTAACTTCGCACAAATTTTTATATTTTCAAAATTTCAATCATATTCTTTGTGACGCTTCTCCTTAAGCACTTTATATCGACGCCAAATAGATGCTCGCGTTCTTTTCAAAACCTGTGCTAGGTCTGTATACTTCCTCTTTTCATCGAGATTAGGATTGTGCTCTAAATGTTGTAGAATCATCTCATCTTCTTCTGGAAGATACCTTAATTAACAGAAACATAAATTGAATGTAAAATATTACAAATTTATATTACAAATAATATGTAGCTTACCTTCTATGTACACGATCTGCAAACAAGTTCCTGAATCTGTGATACACACTGTACAATGTTCTATTTGGTAATCCATCTGCTAGAAACTGAGCAAAGCGCCGTCTCTGCTTCTTACTACGAATGTGAGTCTCACTCGATTCCCGTAAAAGCAAGAATGGTTTGATCTTACTTGGGTCCCAGTTATGCAACTATGTAAACATCATGAAGATCTTTAAACCAATTGTAGAAGGATTGCATTATATATTGTTTATATATGTACCAAGAATTATTTAAACTGACATACCCTGCAGAATGCATTCCAGTTATCATTTATTATTTTGTCTTCTGATGGATGGAAACAGCCCTTTTTAATGGAAGAAAATTTTTCAAATTGTTCTACTTCTTCATGTGTTGGGGGACGAGATCCTGCACGTGTTTCGACTTGGTGCTGTGGTAATACAGGACTTCGTAACTCAACATATAAGTTTCTTAAGATCTGTAATATTAACAGTGTCATTATTGTAGGAATTTGTACTTTCTTCATAATACAAGATGTATAATGAAGATATTTATTTTTAATTAATTAATAATGTTAAATTTTCAGACTTACCTTGGCATCTTCCTTGCATAGTTTATTTGATTCTCGAATTTCTCGAGCTTGCAAAGAAACATCATCGAAATTCATGTTTACGAAAGTATATTCCAGAGAAGTAAATATAAACCAATTAACCTAACTAACCTAAAAAATAAATTTCATCCAGTAATGTAATATCTGAAATTCTAAGAAAACTAATTTTAAGTTAAAGTGTATTATGTATGATTCTGTAAAATGTGCATACCTTTTTATCATAATTATTAAGGCTTCTTCTTAAATCTAGTCAGGTAAACAATATATTTCATTATTTACATCAACGTGCTAGATGATAATAACATGCGCGTTCATATATTATAGTATTTTGAATACGACTTCGAAACTATGAATGACTCTCTATAAAAAACTGTAAACAAAACGTGAGGATAACGCAAACTTCGATATGTTTTTAAAGATTAAATTTTTCCTTTTTTAGCAACGTTTCTTCTATTAGAGAAACCTGAAATTAAATTGTAAAGTAGTTTCAACCTTTCTCCATAAGATAACGCCATCTGGACCTTCTGCATGCTGCCATCTAACGATGGTAACTAACAAAAATTTGGCGAACAGTTTGATCGTTTTACCGCTGCACGGTTTAGCGCTCTTCGACCGTTTGAAGTTAACGGAAAATTCGTGTTAGACGTTACGTTGACTCTTAAGAAGAAAACGACAAAATATGAATATTTAAACGACTTCTCGTTGACCTTTTAAATGTTTGATGGATCAAAACAAAACTAAAATAATACACTTTTTTCCAAATTCATTGCGATTTCAGAACAATTAGAATAACATGGTAAAACTCTCATCGGCATAACTGACTGGCTCGCAGAACAGATACTCAAATTGGATCGTTAGAAAAATTTGATTTTCTAGTTCCACGAATATCGGAAAGCTAAATTCAAGTTCCAAAATTATTTTTAAGTCGTATGTCGTGAATAATAATACAAATTTGCAGGTAATAAAATTGAAGAAAGTATGAACAATCAAACTACATACGCAACAAAATTGTTTTCATTTAAAACAAAATAATTATTGAATAACTCGTATTATTATTATTATTAACTATTCTTATGCTTTACATTATTCAGTTCTTCTGTGATAAGGTTGAAGATCATATAGATAAACAATTATGAAACTAATTTCCTTTTCTTTCAGAGTGCTGCGAAATTTTCTGCAAAATTCGTGGATCTCGGTATCAAACCGATCCGAGAATTTTTACACGAGCTTCACGAGATCGCGGCTGCAGATCCTGGACCAGCATCGTCGCGGTTGCTCATGGTTCCCCATTTCCTCGACGGATAAAGTGAAAGCCATGATCGAGGCTAGAATGTAAAGAAGTCGACGAGCCGAGAGAGGGAAACCGCTTTGCCATCCAGTTACTCCAAGGCAAGCTAAAAGGAATGTTGAGCGCTGTGCATCGCGAAATCGTCGAATCCTGAGCATCCCTAATCATCCGTCGCGGAACAACACTGTCAACGAAGCGTCAATGGTGAGTCCACCTTCGCCACCTCGGACACCCTCCGTGTCGTTCTTCTACCTTGACATAGAACCGGGACCAATTGCTCCAGATTTCAGCAGTTTCGGACCAACTGGTTCCTCTTGTAATTGGGAAATACGATTTTTCCGACTGGGACCAATTGGTCAGAACTTTCGCAATTGGAACGGATTGTTCAGCGTGCTTTTAAAATTGGAAACACTTTGCATCTGGGACCAATTGGTCACAACTTTTCCAATTGGGACCAACTGTATTTACTATGATTACAATTCCATGCAGTTTGGACCTAGCTTCTCGGATTGGTCCCAATGTTTTCGTAGTTCAAATGAATTTTTTTACAATTTCTAAAACCGCAAACGATTTTCCGGAATATTATAAAAAACTTGTATCAATTTTTACGAGCTTCAGAAAAATTTGGATCAATTTTTCAGAATTTTAGTAAACTTGGATCAATTTTTCCGAAATTTAGTTAACTTGGATCAATTTTTCAGGAATTTTCGGTTGTCCATTTTCCGAGGACTTGTATTCGGTTACCGGTTCGGCAACGGCCGGACTTGAATACGAAAATCCGGAACGGTTAGACGATTGTCTACGGAAAGTGTATCTCGCCGGTTGCATCTACTGTGCCCGACGAAATCCAAGTGAAAGTACGTCACCGTTCGCGTGAACGTGTGCGTTCAGTCCGGCGGCGGCGGCACGTGCTCACGTTCTTTTTTTATAATTGGGGCATCGTTTACACCGTGTTACGTTAACGCGGTGCTGCGCCGCGAAGTGAAACCGAGAGTCCCGGATTTGCTCGAAATTAGCATTACGCGAGCGGTTTTTTGCCAATTAACGGCTCCATTTAGACTGCTCGCCGCGAACGAACCATGGCTTCTGCGGGCTCCTTTGCGAAATCGCGGTGAACGCACGAACAATCTCTACGATCGCCCAACATATTTATTAAGGATACTCGATTAGGTTCAAAGTAGACTCCAGGGCGCGAGGATCTCCGGCCCGAATCGTATCGGAGAGCAAACCGCGTTTTTCTCGGAAAAGTCGGCCGCATTAATGACGCGTGACAATGAGAGACCGTTTCCTTTTCCCGCGGATGAAAAGCGATCAGCCGGCGCGCTCGAGCGGGTTTTCATTCGAGGGCACCGGTGATTGATCGGCGAATCGACATTCCTCTGGATCGCTTGCTTTCTAAGCGGCCCCGTGTGTCACGTGCGCCGGATATTTCTGTGCAGACACGTGCACCGTTGCACGCTCGCTCGTGACCACACGGACCCGTCATTTACATTTTACAAGGACTGCGTGCAAAACGGCCGCCGCCGCCCTCTTTGCCGTCCCACGCTGTGTAATTTATGTAACAGATTTTCACGGTGCACGGCGAATTATCTAATCTCGCACGGCTACGACTCGCCAGCGGCCAAAACCAGGCACTCTCGCTTTAGCCGTTACACTTGAGAAATTATGGGGATGCCTGGTTATGGCAGTCGACTGGGCGGTTTTCACAGATTCTTTGCGCCTCGTCCAAGCTGCAACTTGATATCTCAATTAATTGTCGAGACAATCGCGTCGGCCCAGTGAGGCTCTAGGCTGGTTTCAGGGATACTTTTCATAGTTCTTTCGCGCCTCGTCCAAACTGCGATTTGATATTTCGATAGGTTATCGAGATACTCGTGTTAATTGGTCGAAGCTTTAAACTGCGTTAGGGGATGCGCGACCTGTTTCGCATCGTATGTCGGAAACTAGAGGGAGTAGAGGAAAACTGTAACGACGAAAAATAATTGCAATTTTTCGAAGAATGCGACGACATTGTTTATAAATTCATAAAATTATACAATTTTTACAGCTGAGTCTAAAAAAAGGCAGGTATGAAGTAATTGTAATGAACTGTACCTAGCCAGGGAATGGGCAAACATAACTGGATTAAAAATACTGAAACCGGACTCGCGTTGCATTGCGAAATGGCTGTAACGCTGTTTCAAACGGCGAACTTCTTTTGCTCGCTGGAACAGACGGTAGAAAAAGTGACCGAGGAAAGAAACGTGCCCGTTTTCACTCCAGTTTTCGTCGCTCTAGCAATCCATGAATTGATTGCTCTTCGAAGAAGTATACGAATATTATTATCCAGATCAATGAGTAGAACGACGAATATAATGGCGACACGCGGTCGCGTCGCTCTGGATTCGAAGGTTTAATTTAAGAGCGTGGAACGACGAAACACAGAACGGGTTATCTAATGGGCAAATGTGAATTGGCTCTTGACAATTGGAAGATTCACGGGGATTGTTCCCGCGACAATGCCAGCCCGTGAGAACCGCTTTCCAAGATCGACAGACTTACGAGATAACGCGGCGACTTCCTAACGTGAGAATCCGTGTTCCTGCACGAGCACTCTCGGGCTACGATACGAACCTCTTCCTGCTCGGATTGACAACCGTAAACTTGTGAATTTGCATTGGCGAGGTTTCCTTTGTCCAATTAAATGTTTCGTCGTTTTCCACGTGAAGATTCGCATGCTGAACTCATTTCGGATGCACTCCCGCTGCACTTTCGATGCACCGAACTACCGGGAATTCTCTTGTGACGTCAATCGTCCGGAGAAACATGCTCCGAAGTATGCACGGCCGTGCCCTTGGTCCGCTGAAAAATTCGAAGCAACAAAACACCGTCGAGAATATCTCGACCGGCCATGATTTTCGACCGACCATGATTTTCGACCTTGCCTGGCGTGCACGACTCTTTCGTATCAGATGTTATCGCGAGCCGAGAAGATCGGCTAACTAACAGACTAATTATCCAGAGAGCCACAACTGTAATTTATGAGAGAAATTTCGGATATTAATTGCGGTCGTTGCTGGGGCAATTATGGCGTTTGTTGACAATACTCCGAATACCGAGGAAGAGAGTCGGAGAGATCCTTAACGACTTTAGAAATCGTTCTTTTATAGCTTGCTGTTTAATTGTATTTTTTTCCGACGCAAAACGATGGTTTTAAAAACTAGAACTACCGAACTTAAAACGTGACTAATGTATATTGTTTTAGAACTGGACTGCGGATTTGTATCGTTACATCATTGCTAACTTATTGCTATTACTATAAGGCGAAAGACATTTTCAATTGACTTATATTTCATACAATTAACTTGCATAAAAATCCGCAAATTATTTATGCCAGTTAGGTTTAGTAGATCTAGCGTTAAAGCGATCGTTGGAGAGCGTTACTGAAAATGCAAGGGTGCATCGAACACCGATTGCGATCGATGGTACAGCAACACAGAGTCACTATCGCTAGTTAACCTTTTCCTCCGGGCGATAGAAGACGTTGCTGGTTACTATGCATGGGAAAGTGCTTTCCTAAGGGTTCTCACAAATCCAGAAGACTGGATAAGATGTATCGCCGCGATGCGTTATATCGACAAACTGAATCGCTGCGCGTGAAATAGCGTGACCTTCGAACAACCTTGTACCTTAAATTCTGCAGTTCGATCTAGGATGCGATTCTTGCACATGTTTTTCAATATATTTTGCATGAGTTATTGCATAAGTTATTGCATATATTTTTGCATACATTATTGCACATATCTTTGCATATTTTTGCATATGTCATGCATATAATCCGTAAATATCTTTCATATATTCTCTTACATTTTGCGTATTAATTTTACAGAAAGATCCGTCGTTCAGTAATAATAATAACAATCTACCTAACGAATTGATCGAAGAGTGGGGATGCTCGCGTAGGAAGAAAGCGACAGTCAGTGAAATTCGTCTCCGAAATCGAGCGAAGAAAGGCGGATAGCGGGCGTAGGAACCGGTCGATGGTCAGCCGAATGACCATGATCTTGGATGTTGCCCAGAAATCCCGTTCCCCATCGATGACCGGTTTCACCGTGCTCGAGGAAGTGACGGTGTACGCAATTATCTGTGACCGTGAGTCGAATTTTTGACACATGCGGAATGCCTCGTCGTATGTGTCCTGCGTTCTTTCGATTAAGTACAGCCCCTGATAAGCGTTTAGATTTGATAGCCTAATGGCAATTCTTTTCTGCCCGAAATTGCCTAAACATCGTTCCCTAATGACACAATCGTGTTATGGGACTTCGTTCGGCGATATTTCACCGTGACAGTCGTTCAGGGTCAATCGTTGCTCCAAGTTTCTTCTTCTTATTATTATGTTTATTTCCAGTCGTCTTGGATTTGGAAAAGATGAGATATAGGTCAATTTGAAAGCAGTCCTAGATCGTAGATATAAATGGTAGAAAGTGGCAGCGGTTTATGCGGTTTGCCAGTCATAGTTGTGTCCGGACGCTGGGAAAATGGCGGATGGATTGATAATTTATGGCAAACGTAAGTGCGTAGGAATTGTAAACGGTGAACGCTGGTTAACCAATTTCAACTTGTTAAAATTATCGATGAATAAAATCAGATTGTACTTATATTTTGCGATTAATGTGTACAATTTCCATTTTTAATAGAATCGTTATTAACAGCTAATCAACTCCAAATAGCATATGAACAAGTACTGGCTCTGGTATTCGACCGCCATTTTGAACGTAGGAACGCGCGAAATACCGATCACCTGAAGGATTTCGCGGAAGCAAACACACCACTTTGTTACGATCCCGACGAAATTCGTATGATAATTCATTAATCAGGTGATTCCGCATAATCAAACGACACGGGATTCCTCTGTCGATCGTCAACAGGTCGTCGCCACCTCTTTCAATGTCACCAGTCGCACAATATGGCGAAGCGTTGGAAGAGTGACGATCGACTTTCGACAAAGAATACAAAAATATTCTCGCTGACTATTTGCGAGCTTTTTGAGATCGTAAAACGTGGCACTGACTTTTGAGAAATTTTACGACACATTTCTTAGCGAGCTTGATCTCTGCAGGGTTAGGATCTGTGTGATCGACAGAAATCGAGGCTCGCCGTTGCTCCGGGGAAGTATGTGAACGCCTTGGGACACCCGTTCACTTTTTCCCCTATGAAACGCGCCGGTCTTGCGCCAAACGAGGAAATGCAGGACATAAGACCGACTTCTAGCCTGATTCGTCGAAATTCTTTTAAGTCCGCTAGATTTTATGAGCTTCCACCTGCTTTCTCGCCGCACGAAAGCAAAGCAGTCCTTCTTAGGAAGATTTTAATAGGAAAACTGCGTTCTTTTCCTGCCAGATTCAAGCGCAGCCTAGCTCATTAACCCGCTTTCATTAACGATTACCGAGGATCGCGAATTTCGAATCTCGAAAAGCCGCAGACGAGCGAAAATAAAATAATTTTACCGCATTGTAGCTTTAATTTACAGATAGCCCTCCTATAACTCGGCATCCCATAACACGGTTCCGCTTTAACATGGTAGGATAAATTGCTGGAACTCTCGCATAGCACTGTAGCCTGTAACACTGTTTCGCTCTAACACTAATAACCATAAAACAATGACGGGAAGGATCAATGATCTATAGCGCTCTTCGGCCAAAAGAAGATGAAAATTAAAGGGGAGTAGGAATGAGTAAGTTATTAAATTAAGGTTGCGTTAAATGAAAATCATATTTTTTATCTGTATTTCGTTTTGCGTTATTCGTACATTGGTATTTTTTAGGAAAATTATGTTGCTTGTATGATATTTCAAAAATGTTTGTTTGTTTTAGGAAGTTATCTACCGTGTATTAGGAGGATTACCTGTACTATAATTTATAATAAGTCATTGAGTTCATCTATATTGTCGTCTATAGGAAAAAGACGCAATAACTTATTGGCCAGCCTAACGTTAATGTATTTTTGAATCGGCAATGACACGCAGATTGTGTCCCGTTAACGACCCCAGCACCGTTACGACGAATTCTCGCCTCGAAATTTCAAGTGCGAACGAAGAACAAGGCCCGCATAATGATATTCATTTCTATAAAATAATCCTTTCAATCTCCCGCGAGGCGAGAGCTCGCAGCTTGCGAATCCGATTAACGAACTTCAGCCGAATGAATGATCGTCACCGTTTCACAAAATTATGCAAAACATGGTTGCTTTCATTGAGCGTTCCCTGAATTGATTAACGTCGCGTTTCCATATTTTATGGCGTGACTACGTCGTTGACGATTCTATCCGGCTACGTCATAGTCATTCTTCCGCGATCGGTATGTTTACGAAATATAATTGGGTGGCGATAAATTAGAAACCCTATTCTTGTTTCGACTTAACTTCGCATTGAGTTGTTGAAAGTGGGAGAGATTAAGTTTAGAAATAATTTATCCTCCAGTGGTGTGGATTAGCTGTTTAAAATTTTCAACGTTCAAAAGCGTCTTGACGCCTGTAATGAATGACAATAATTTTGTGGATCGAAAATGACGGACGCCTTTGTGCAATTTCGTTCGACGAACGCTGAGGGACGCGTTAAAATTCTGCCACCGTGCATGCAACATTAAGTTAACGTTTCTTCGAACGTGTTCTACTTGAGTATGCGATGTTATGGTGGCGTGAGGATGTAATTGTGCGGCCACTCCTTGTTGCAGACGTTGCGGAATGGTTCATTTTGCTCATGGTAGTCCTTGGAGCATGACACATTCGGTTCTCGAATTGTTCTTCTATCGACGCAAATATATAATTCGATATTATATGTATTATACGATATTTAATTGTATGGTTGTATGATATATCATGTTCCAAGATGGTAGCACACGAATCGGTAATTGCTCACACTTTTAACTGCAGGCGTGCAGATTATGCGAACTACTTGGTGCAATATCTTGGGAGAATAGTGGTGAAAGGAACGGGTTATGAACTCGCAAGATACTTCTGCCCGCAATTGCATTTTATTCGTTTCTGCGGCAGAAAATTTAATGAAACGTAAAAGCCGCCACTTAAAACGGATGCGTCAAAATACAGGTAACATTACTATCATACGGTAACTAGGTCCCTAGAAACAGTGTTACAGGTTGCAGTGCTAAACGAGGATACCTCAATTCATCCTACCATGTTAGAGCGGAACTCTCCGATGAAATTAAAAATAAATTTCAGTCGGATCGAACTCGGATAAAATGTCAAATAAAAGTAACGAAACCGCAGTTGGACACCGAAAAGATTTTACTTATCTCCCGTAGCCGCAACAATTAGGCTTGCGGTTCTCCGAGTATAGTGAGCAAACAGCTTTGCGTAACGCAAACATAGTAATGGCGACGACGCACAGAGAATTCGCGATTTCGAAATTTCAAGGACGCGTTGCGACAACGAAATTTCGACGAGGGATCCTTCCTTCTTTTTTAAGGATCATACACAATTGCCGTCTCTCGTGGCGAGCATTGCGTTTGCATTGTTTTTGAGAACAATACGGGGGACATGGCCGGTGGCAAAACCATGCGATTCACTCGCATGATGCATGAATGGCGGCTGCGTGATGCACGATCTCATCCCGCGCGGTCGCGCACCGTTAAGATGCCAGCGGAATTATTGCATAAGAAAAGCCGTTGGTAATCGGTTAGCGTGAAACAATAGTAAAAGGCGATACCGTTCCACGCTGGATGGCTACCAGCCGTGACAGGAGTTCGTAATTTTCAGATCGTGACGCTCGACTTCAAAGCTGACATCCCCCGCACCGATTTCCAAAAGTGCCGAACTCTTTCTGTCGAAACGTTTAATTAATATTCAAATGATCAGCTCGATTCTTCCCGAGGTTGCTGAATTTTGCTTCATTTGTATACTCAATTGAAAATTATTTTTGTTACACGTTTCATTTGGAAATATTTATATAGACATTGAATGAAAAATTATTTACATTTTACTCCGTTCTGTTCCAGATTAAACACTCAGATTGAACAACATGCTGCTGAAAGATTTTTTCATCGTCGTATCCTTGATCTACGGTAAGCCTGGCTGGACAAATTAATACTTTCCAAAGGATGCAAACAGAGTTATCTGCGATGATCATTGCGTAGAAGTTAAAACAATATGGCAAACCTTGTGGTTTGACGCGGTGAGGTGTAATTGTTGGTTTTCTCATCGCGTACGATAGATCCGTGTAATTACAAACGATGATTCTATACCGTTTTCATCGGTAGGCTTCAATACGGAGGAGGCCCCCAGGCGTTTCTTTATTACCAAATGGCTACACTTTCCCACACTTGCCGCGCATCTAGACAGATATACGCGCGCGCGTACACACTCACACGCACAGGCGAATACACGGGCGATCATAGTCTTCCCACAATGCGAACAGCTTTAATTTGTAAGCAATGCCGTGCACCGTTTGTTACAGCATCGAAAAAACATTCTTGACACTCCCTTCTTCTGTGAAATTCTCTACGATTGAAATTTCAGTCCTGTTGTTTGCCGTTCTTGCTTCACGACAAGGCTGATGCTAATTTTAACCCTTTCCAATCGAGTGGTGACTTTTGGTCGTCGATAAAAATTATTATTGGATTATTGAAGTATTATTGGATTTGTTAATATTTAAAAAACTGTCGAAACTATTCAAACTGTTCAAACTGTTACGTGTTACAATATATAATAATATTGTATTGAATATTTAAATTCATGCAGATGTAGCTATTTTTAAATTCTTTCAATGAGTAAGGATAACGTAATCTTGGTGTACAGTGATTATAACGTAACGCGTTACATAAATCTGTTCCGTACCCGAATTACGATTCTCCGAACAATCGATTGTTTATGATACGTAAGCGAGCATGCGTTTTCACTTTTAGTTACCGAATGCGCGGCCCAAGTTTACAAGAGCCACTCGGCCGAGACAGCAGCAGTCATCAAGCCGGCGGCGGCGGCGGCGGCTGTAAACAATGATTTTATTACACAGACGGTCTACGGCTTCTTGGATTTCACCACCACCATCGGCAACACCGTAATGGTGTTCAGTCCACAGAGCGCACCTCCCGCAGGTATAATTAACACCTGATCACGCTAAAACTATCGAGCCTTAAAATTGGAAATCAGACGTTTCGACTGGCTTGATAATCCTAGTGTTAATCCTTCGGAAATATGTTCATGAAAAATTGTTGAATAAAACACAGAATTGTTATAAATATCGTCCGCTGTCTAAAGGTTAATCAAACGTGATCTTTCAGCAAAAAATAACGAAGCTAGTTAGACCTCTGCTTATCCAACAAAATCTTGGCCAATCGCGAATGGCCACGTGAAATCTCGAAAGAGGATCCTCTAAGATATAATCTCGCCGCAATTAATCACTCCTTTTTTAGAAGTCGAGAAGCCAAAGAAGAGTAGCATTTCAATTATTCAAACGAAACCGAGCGAAACGTCGGAAAAAGCGGTTCTCAATATTCAGCCGAGCAAAACTCAAAAAAGTAACGCCGAGCAGGAAACGAAGAAGCAAACGAAAGGCACGAAAATTGTTGTCAACTCCGTGATCGAGCAGAACGTGATCAATTCGTCGGAGGACAACAGGTTGAGGTCCCCGAAAAGCCAGGTGAGTCGGCGGTAGTCGACTAACGGAGGTATTATTAAATTAGAAGCCGCGAATCACTTAGGAAGAAAGTTTCGAAAATTCGGGTCGATTTATAAATAACTTCCGTCTTTTTATCAGACATATACCTAGGTGCATTGGAAGTTATTTGTTACTCAATTTAGTATTTTTCGATTCGTAAAAATTGGACCATGCAGTAATTTCTCCCACATTGTTCCTTGGAAATAAAAATGAACAACTTCGGAGGAGGGAATATGATTATTCGAGCCTCGCGCTTTTGCGTTTACAATCATTTATTAACGATGGTATTTTGTTTTACGTCGACGCACGAGTTTCCTGGATTTTCCATGTAAAAATCCGTTCGAGCAGGAAGCGCCGATACTTTCCCTTTCGCGAGGCAGACTTTTCCGGTTCTATTTACCAACCCATATACCACGCGCACGCAGCTATGAGCTCGCGAGATTTCTACTTTCAAACAGTCACGTAAACTTCGACGCGGACGGCTGCTTTTCGAACGGCCGGGCGCGATCTGTATCGATCAGTGTACTGTTTTCGAGAGAAGACGAAAAAATAAAAAAGGAAAAAGAGAGCAGACACGTTCGCGTGATTCATTTGAGCGCGCATGCATTTACAGGAACCGGCCACAAAGAGTCAGTCAACGACCGCCAGCGCGGCGGCGTCCTCGCAAGTGCACACGAAGCCGAAGGACGATGCACCGGGTGTGAAAAACAACCTCGCCGAGCCTGAGTATGACTTCCTGTCGAAACAGCCGGCGGAAGTCGTCGACGAGACCTACAAGGTAAATGAGAGAAGTCCGTCGGATGGAGGTCGATTTATGGAAACAGGGAGCAATAAAAGCACCGTGCTCCGTATACATGCAATTAGCATTGGCACAGATTGTTCCGGCAACGAGATTAATATGGCCGAGGCGGATAAACCTGAAAATCTAGTTCCCGGCACCGTCAATTATTTCCTCGCGATGATAAAAATTCGACGTTCCGTTGACCCCGTTGCGCTTATCAATTTGAGTCACGTGGCAATCGTGCGGCGGTCACGTGATATTCACAAAACATCGAACGACGGATGAAATACTTCTTCATACAACAATACGCGGTCTTCTCCACTTGCTGTTGTAATTTATAATTGAGTTAGTTTGTTATAGTATTGCTTGTTCCGATGAAAATAGAGAACGTATGATTGAAACACTTTTTTTCAACAAATTGCAATTTTTCTGATATCTCAAAAACTGTATAAGCAATTTGGTACGACTTTTGAAAAGATATTTCGTTTCACATACATACAATGCAGGCAATTTTTAGTCGCGATAGAATTCCGCAACGGATTCCGCATTGTTCGCTAGATCTTTTAGAAAAATAGTTTTTCAATTTTACAGTTGATTAATTTGAGGCCCTCTTCGAAGGCCCATGCAAAACCGAGGCCCACAGGCAGACGGGAGAAGGAGAATCCCACGGGGTTGGTCACCAAGCTCGGCGGCACGATCGTCAAAGATGGCCTAACGACTGTCCACGAAACCAGTGTGATCGGCACCTACATAAACGGGAAGTATGCTCAGGTGCTTCAGAGCTCCTCGAGGATTCTGCAGGGCACGCCGCCGATTCCCGAAGGTAAAATTCGACCGTCCAGTACCCAGAGGATCTTGAAGACCATAGGGCCCCAGCAAGGGAAGCTGAAGCCGCAGTTGGAACCAACGCCGACGAACCAACAGGAAGAGTCGTCGCTGCCTCTGGAGGTTTTGTTCAGTGCACCTGCTGGTAAATTGGTATTTTTAATAGCTTTGAAACGTCCAGTACATTGTCAGTTCAAGTCCACTCGATGCGATTTATATTCCTTTAAAAAGAGTACTAACTCACTTCAGGCATAGTTTAGTGTGCCAATAGATACAACACAAGTTTTAGAACTCTATCACCTATTTTCTGCTGAATAGTTCCTTACCCTGTCTACCAGGACGTTCTAAAGTTTACGGTCTTGTTTGAAACACCCACACAACCCTTATAAGACTAACTTTATTCGGCTCTCCAGGCTCCACAGTTCGAAGCACAAGGAAAAATGCAGCTCCGAATTCGGCGCGGCCAAAGTTCCGCAACAAGATCAACGACGACTACGACAGCAGTGAGGTGCAGCAAACGAAGCCACCGAAGAACAGAAGCAGCACTACGTCGAGACCAGGCTACAAGTAAGTACATATCCCCTTTGTAATCGCCCCATAGAATTTCAATGTGAACACTTACCACCAGGAACCGGATTCCGCCTACAACTACGACTGAGGTACCAGTGCCGCGTAGGCGTACGGGCTTCCGGCCGAACAACCAACCCAGCCTGCCGTCGAAGCAGATCCCCAAGTCGAAGGTGGAACAGCAACCGATCAGCCCGAATTCTTCACCGAAGTTGAAGCTACCAAGAACGCAGGGCCGCTGGTCTTACAAGACGACTCCGAAGCCTAGAGTGATCATCCGAAAACAGATCGACGACGATGATGTACGCGCGACGGCGGAAACGAGCACCACGGAAGGCCCTTTGAACCTCGACGACAAGACTACCGCGGCCTCTGTGTTAACGTCGACGACCACAACGTCGTCGACAGCGGGGCAGCAGGTAAATGCTCAGAGAAAGATTCAAGAGATGGTCAGCGACGAGGAGCTAGATCCTAGCGAGAGCGAGGACGTGGCTAGCATTAGCATCCAAGACCAGCACGCGGAACAGGTGCTACCCGTCGAGACGATCAACGTCGAGATCTCCACGGCTGCTGACATCAATAACGCGTACTTCGAGATCGCCACTATCAAATCGCCATATACATTCCAGGTAAGTTGTTCCAGGGTTCACAGCACGTACGAGACTCTTAACGGCTATCTGCTTTTGCAGGCTGGGACCGTAAGGAACACGCGCTATATAACCGTGACGTCTACTCAGAAGAAGTCATTCTCAACTCCCGACCCCACTTCGACAATTGCGGCCACTGAACCCCTTACCGAAAACTTGCTAGCAAATACGGCAGCAGCTTACGAGACAACTTTGCCCCTCGACTCGGCAGTAGCGACCCTGCCAGCCATATCTCTAGAATCGGGTCAAGCTACTCCTCCCCTTGAAACCCTTACGGAAACGTTCTCTACCACCCAGACTCTTTTAAAGACTCACCTGCTGCCGGTGATACACGGTAACAGCACAACCAAGCTGACCCTGGTGCAAACTTACAACATCGCCCGGGTGGTCACCGCCACGAAGACTCTGCCGCCGATGGACATATATCAGTTTATCCCGAGCAAGGCTCTGAACGAGTTCAACTCAAGGTTGGACGAGGCAGGCAGCGAGCTGCACTTGGAGCTGGACGTCGGAGACGACGACAGAGACGACGACGACATTCCTAAGAGAGTTGTGGCGCCTAACGGCGTCGCCGATTCCGACTTAGAGCCGTTCAAGTCCCTATCCTCCTCCAAGGTGAGGCCAGAAGCTCCCAGCAGCTCCGTAGAGCCGCAGCTGACTCCCGACCAACTGGCTTTACTGAAATACTTCGGACAACAGCAGCAACCGCAGCAGCAGGTGATCACCACCTCGCGACCGGTGGTCGTTCTGGAGACCCTCTACGAGTCCCACGTGATTCCGGTGGTGAACAACGGGAATACACTGTACTCGACACTGTCAAGGCCAGTCGGCACCGTGCCAAGGACATCTTATGAATACGGAACATCCACCGTGGCACCTGTTCTGCCTCCGCAACTGCCTCCGCAACTGCCCCCACAGCTGCCCTTGTTCCCACAACAGCCGCAGTTCACTATTACTAGCGCTCCTCTAATCACTCAGACCCTGGCTACTGTTTCCGAGTCGAAAGTGCTGAAATTAACCTTCGGTGCCAAAACTGCGTACACTACCCTGTTCTCCAGCCGCGTGGTGCCTACCGAGGTCACCACTTATGTCACTACCACTGTGCCAGTTCAGCCTACTGTCCCTGCTTTCCCCGGATACTATCATCCGCCACCAGTCGCCTATCCGCCTTTCCCCTTCGTAGGGTAAGGCCCTAGGGTATCGATGACTGTAGGAGGCTCTTGGTGGACTGTTCTGAAAGTTCTGTAGGTTGTACGATGTATTATACTTGTGGTACGATAGATATTATACCAAAATTGACAGCGATGACAAATGACGGTCATCGAATCGGTATTCGAAACCTTTTTGGTTCTAACGAGGTTCTTTGCTACCCAGAGATTCAGCATTCTAGCGTAATGTTATTTAAGGTATTTAAAAAATAGCAGTTATCATGATTCTGTTAGTATTTAACATAGAAAATTATACATGCAGATATCTATTTTCCATGAAATACAATTAGCGCATAAGTTGATTATGTTGTTCATGTGTCATAATGTGACATGGCCGACACTTCCGCGAACATGTTAATAACCGTGGTGACGAAGAAAAATGATATGTAGATCTATGGTATAGTATGAAAAGAAGTACAATGATAAGCAATCTCGAATAGTATCATAGGCGCAAAGACTGATTACCGTTAAACGAAACCATTAATACCTACCGTAGGTGCTGAATGAATTTAATTCTCGTGAGGGCTTTATTTAGAAAAAAAACACTATCTTCGTTTCTGAAAAGACGAACAAACAGTTGAAACGTACCATGTCACATGGCGATGCATGAAGAACATATAAAAATTATGATTTATTTAATTAAGTTTCTCTCACTTTGAATTAAAATTCACAACACGATGATAGGCGGGACATTTAAATCTCCAACGTTTGCCTCGTTGCTTTTCTTCTCGTTATCGAAATTGAATATAAATCTTGTAAATAATCATTCATCATTGTTTTGCTTTATTATTATAAAACGAATGATTTACATGACGCCTGTCAATTCTCGTTTTATAATTAATTAAGGTTGTATATTTAAATGCATTTTTTATATTAAACATTCTGAACCTCCCGTATAAAAACGTTCAATAGCGTGCAACAATGTTTAGATATGTGCTGGAACAATTATTGTAAATACATTATTCGTCGTTATAAGACACCGTATATATATTAAACAAATTTGTAAATAAAGTATGTAAAAATGATATAAATTCTTCTTTATTATAAATACTAAGTGTAAACACGAAAGCAAATGCAACAGTCGAATTATATTTTAATCGTGGTTTATTCGTGTTGCTGTATATAGCGATAAAGATAATGTGTAGTAAAAAAAATGTCCTCGTATATAAATGATGCTCCGACACGGCAAATTTTCGCGTCAAAATAGTCACTGACGAGCATTCTGCTAAATAAATAATGTTTCTGTATGCAAAGTGAAATGCGAACTGATCCCTAACAGGTTCTGATAATTAACGTTTGTACGTTGTAACGGACTGCTCTTCCTTTTTAATCGCGCGAATAAGCGTCAAACTTAAGACAGCGATAACTACCTAAAATAATAAACACAACATAAACAGAATTAACAAACCAAATAAAAAAGAAATGAAATTATTTCTTTGCTTTTCTAGGTGTTATGGTAATTGAACTTACGTGTAGCATGCACAACGCCAAAGACAAGCCAGCCAGCCATCCTGATCTACCTTCTAAAAACCATGAGATCTCTTCGACGCAGCCATGGAAGAAGACGTTTCCGGTGACAGAGTCCCTGCACTCGTTGGGCAGAGGTTTCTTCAAAATCAAATAGTCCCGCGGCCCATCGGCGCCACAGCATCCGATCTATTCAAAAATATCTTCCGATAAACTTCCAAGTAATTTTAATTTTTTCTTCGGCAACGAACACTTACACTTTCTTGGATCAACTGTAAAATGTAAGTAGCTCTGTCGTCCTGGTAATTGTTGATGAGAGATCGCATCGATTTTCTAATCAGAGGCTGAATTTGACTGTCGTAAGTCGAGTTGTCAAGCAGCAACGCTGTCCCCGCCAAGCCTATCACGAAGCAGAACAATTGCAAACCTATGAACTGAATATCGTAAATTAGTATTGATTCGGGTCATTGAAGTTGTTTTAATTGCTTCTTACAGTCGCAGTACTTACAGCGAAGAGACCTTGAATGTGCTCCATTAGAGCAACGCCGCATCCAATGAATGTTACTACGATTATTAATAACGAGACTGCCAGGAGAATGTAGATGCCGATGTAAAATTCGTAAATGTCCAGAAAGTCAACCCATTCTTGGAATCCTGGGTCTAATCGCAGCCACATACACAGGCCGAACATAGAACTGCCGAGCAGCTAATAAATCATGTAGAAGTTTAGAAGATTCGAAAAACCAAATATTCAAAAGTTAAACGAGATATAAATATTCAAAAATTTGAAAATTCAAATATTCAAGTGTTTGAAAATTCAAAGATATAACCATATGATAATGAAAATGTTCAAGAAGATATTCAAGTTTCAATCAATTGAGTTACGCGATCTAATAAATGTCATTTTATCGGTCGTTTTAACAAAATATTTTCTAATTCTTTAGGAATTAGTATCCCATTCGTCACGCTGATAAACACAGATATGATTGGTACGCGTTGATCTGAGTCATTGGATCGAATGTAACGAGGATGTGTGTTGCAACAAAACGCGTTACAATTCACAATCTACACCTAAATTGCCTACGCAGACCTTCTTACATTAAGAATTACGACGGACTCCCGGTGACGATTTTCAAACTCCACGGGTACCAAAAAGTACAAAGTCAGTAAAAACAATATATTTAAATCGCAGTTTTACATCCCGTGCGTTTCGCTCTGTCACAATTAAACAACGAAACTTTTATTAAGATAAATTATCATTTCCATCGAGTCGCTGAGAGTTTTTATTTTGATAACATTTGCTTCGATTTCTGTTTAGCTTACCCATATTATAGCGTTCAAGCAGAAAATGGTGAATTTGACGCACTGAATCCGCTGTTCCAATTGGGACACGGACGATTTCCCAGCCATCGTTTAAACTACGATTGTATTCACAAGTATCGAATTCAGAAAACCTTTTTGTTCTCTTCACGAGTCACTAAACGAGATATTATCAAAACGTGGACACCGTGATTATGGCCGCGTCCGCCGACAGGTACCTGAAACATCCACCTAGCACACTTTATCATCGGCAAATATAAGATAACTGGATAAGCGCGTCCTAGATAAAAAAAATAATCGTGGCAGGTGAATCATTCAATGCACGGGAACTTGTCATTGAAGAAACAACCACCGTAAAATAATCGCTAGTCTTCCTCTTCGTCATCCCTGAAAATTCATTCTGTAACATCAACAATTACGTACTACGCGTATCACGCTATAATAATTATCGCCAGCTGGCATCATTGTCGCGACCATTCGCTTAGACAGATTTACCTGTCTTGATAAAATAATAATTTTTGATAAATCATATAAATTTAATTGCATCTATGATTTGTTGCAGCGGACAAATTCTTCTCGATAAGAAGGATTATTCTTTCAGAATCTTCTTCCCCGAACTCGTCTACGTGAAATAGTATCTTTCTAAATGTGGCATCTAAAAATAGTTTTCAGCCACCGGATGTGTACAGATTCCGTATGCGTGATCTGGCTAGACACTGCTGACTTAATTAACCATGATAATCGGTCAATCGCACATTGCGTCTGCGAGCTCTGTATCTGATATGAAATTAAGCGAATAATTGAAGAAATAATCTTGTTTCGCCAATTAGAAACGAGGTTTATAATTGATTCATTTGAAATATAAATTCAATTCTTCTAGCATATTTTGTAAATTAAAAGCATCTATTCCTAGGTTCGTTTACCACGGAATCTGTTTATCACGTGGACCAATACGGGACTAATTTGATATCGTCGGTCCAGCAGCATCCCACGGATGTAACCCGGTCATGGTGTTCGCGATATGGAACGCCTTCATTCCCGCATCACCGTCAGAAATGGCTTCTGAAATGATTATGTAGAAGTGGGGGTGTAGCGTCGAGAAAGACGTTAAGCTCTGCTGATGTGGAAGCCGACTAAGCGAAAGAGGAGAGTCTGAAAATTCTCGTCGTCGTTGACGCTTTCCAGCGGTCTTCTTGTGTACCGGTTTTCGGTAACCTTTCCTCCTGTTATTTCGCGCAAGTTATGAGAATAGTCATGCTCCTGCAGATTTTGATTGGTTTCTCCGTGCTGGCGACGGCGATCCCGAAGCCCGAAAACGAACACAAATCTCGAGTCATCAACAAGGTCAGTGTTTCGATTTTGCCCGCTCGAAACTATTTAAAATAATATTACGTAAAAATTATTTTATACATAACCTCGTCCAAGCAGTACAATTGACCATTCGAAAAACATAAACAATACATTCATCTTCTTCTATTAATTGCTTCGCGTACCGGGAAGCTATTAATAGAATTCTCAGTGATCACACTGTCTCAAATGGAAAAGGAAAGGAAGGAAGCTTATAAATATCTCTTTGTGAAAATCCTTTTAAAAAAAAATGTTGTATTAGGAACCGCATGAAGAGGAGCACTATGTCAATTCCCAACATAATCCAGCCTATGACCATGAGACTTTCCTTGGGGAAGAGGCAAAGAATCAACTTACACCCGAAGAAAGCATGAGGAGACTGGGGATAATTGTTGATAAAATGGACAAGGACAAGGATGGCTATGTTAATGGAGAGGAACTAAAGGATTGGATATTGTATACACAACAGCGCTATATACGGGACGATGTTGAGAGACAATGGAAATCCCATAACCCAGAGGGAAAGGAGAAACTCCCCTGGACAGAATACATGGCAATGGTTTATGGGGACATAGATGAGCATGAAGCAGAAAAAGAGGAAAAGTCTAATGACAATTCGTTCTCTTATGCAGCTATGCTTAAGAAAGAACGCAGACGTTGGACAAGTGCAGATGTAGATGGAGATGATGCCCTCACAAAGGAAGAGTTTACTGCTTTCCTTCATGCAGATCAAGCCAATCACACGAAAGACGTTATAGTGTTAGAAACCATAGAAGATATTGATAAAGATGGAGATGGTAAAATATCTATTACAGAATATATAGGTATGTATTCCATGTTTTAATATTTTACTTATTTCAGACTTTTAACAAATAATATTTCCATTGTAGGTGACATGTATGATGGTGCAGAAGGTGAAGAAGAACCAGAATGGGTGAAAAATGAGAAGGAACAGTTCTCCATGTACCGTGATAAGAATGGAGATGGTTTCCTGGACGCGGAAGAGGTTACACATCTTTTTATATGAAAGATACATGTGGAAAGTATAATAAATTTGTATTCTCTTCTTAGGTGAAAACATGGATCATTCCAGCAGACTTTGATCATGCAGAGGCTGAATCTCGTCATTTAATATTCGAAGCTGACACAGATGCTGATCAAAAGCTGACAAAAGAGGAAATATTAGAAAAATATGATATCTTTTTTGGCTCCCAGGCAACTGACTTTGGACAGGCATTAACTAGGCATGATGAGTTTTAAGACAAAGGAAACTTCCGTATAATATTCTTTCAACAAAGAACAAAACACTATTGATACACAAGAAGAATGTGTAAAGCATTTATAAAGAATATTCTTCTTTATCAATAGGATAAGAATCTTTTTATAACGGCTGATTTTTACTTACCTCATGACACTACTGCTATCTTACTCTCTATCTTCAAAACATGTACATATATCTTAGTCATTTTAATAAATCTCAGATATTTTAAATATAATTTATTTTGTATTGAATAATAAATAATTTGACTTCCCATGCGTATAGTAAGTTATAATTATATGTTGTGCTACAGTACAGTTGTACTAGAAAATCGATGACAGATAAGGTGGTGACAAATTTTATCAGATTAGATATTATTTCTACAACATTACTTAGATTTCAGTACTATTGTTTAGAATGCAACAGAGGATGCATGTCAAAATGGAGAAAATTAATTTGAGCATACTTTCAATTGTGATTGCTTATAATTTATCTTCAGTATGGGGTAATTATATGATTCAAGTGTCATATCAAAATATTAATATTTTTTCTAATTAAATGTTGACATTAATATAATTTATTTACAGCTTTCGATAACGATATGGCATACTGCTTTAAATTTAGATGGATACCACAAGTGTTCAACCATACACCTGAAAGGTATAATTGTTCGAGAAATGACGGCTTTCCTTGTATTGATCCACCAATCATTGAAGGTAATCGTAATTAGAATTAATTATGTTGTACAATATTCGCAACTTTTATGAAACGTAAAAGATTCTTGTAGTTAAAAATTCTATGGGTTTTTACGGAAAATAATTCAGATTTAAGAAACTTTAGATAACTATCCAAACACGACTGCAATCTGGTCGAATCGTGAGAAAAATGATACGGCTTTATGTCGTTTACCAGTTGGCTCCCTTTGTTTAAAATATTCACTATTAATCAATGATAAGGGTAAGTACATCAAGTTAATAAATCCTAAATAATCCTAATAAATCAAATTTGATTACAGTTGAAAAGACATCTTCATATTGTGGTAAAATTATAATAGATGGGGTAACAAGTACGACACCGGGATGCTATCAACAAAATGTAAGTCAGGAAATAATGCAAATAAGTAAATTTTTTATTAAATATCATGTAAGTCATTTACATTTACTTTTATAGAGAAATGGTACGATAGTCGAGGTCTGTGGATGTGAATCAGCGAAAGGAGCAGAGCCTTGCAATGCATCAAATTCAATAAGTTTTAATTTTGTATCACTAATAATTCCTTTATTTACGCTTATGTATATTAATTGTTAATATTCAAATAAACTGATTATATGATCACTCTATTGATATAAATTAAATGTTTGCTTTATACAATAAGGAAGATTAAATAAATTCGAACTAATCGAAAAAATAAAATGGATCATTTCAAATTTGAATTTGCAGACAACCATAAAACAGTAGCGCCAGTACACTTCATGCATTCTGGTTACAAAAACATAGTTAAATTTACATATTTCGAAACTAGCAGATTTAGTATGCTAAAGAAACTAAGTCAAATTTCAGCTCATTTAAACGAAAATAATTCGAAATTTATAATTTTTTATAAGCATAACGGTTCAATAATTGCATGCTTCTGTTTAGTAACTTTTTTCTATAATGTGTACGTGTATACTCACTTATTGTAATAAAGCAAATAAGATTTCGATTTATGAAAAGAAGTTAAAATTAATAATTCATTCGAAACTATAACGGTTTGATAATTGAACATTCGTTTATCTGGTAACTTTTTGCAACAGTGTCAGTGCGCGCACGCACACGTCTGTTTGAGTATGCACAGATGCGTGTATACGGAAAGAAAACTATTTATGTGATCCGTTTATGAATCCGATGGTAGTGCGGATCACGACAAATGCAGTGACTGATTTTCTATAAACCGCATGGTATATAATTTCAAATTGCACTATTCATATCTCAGAAATATAGTATTTATCGTCGAACTTATTTAGAATCTGTGTGTCTTGACTACAATGTAATCGAGTAGTGAACGTTAGCCTATTCGCCGATGAAAGTGAGTATTACATCGTTACACCTGCTGCACTCTCATAGGGAAATATTTGTTTTAGGTTATTAAACCACATAAAATCAATTCTTGAAATTGTTTCATCAGCGTTAAAATGCTCCATACATTGTTTTTATGTCCCATATAACAACAATATTAACATTTCTATACATATTCATAAAAAATAACGAAAATCTCATAAGAAGTTCTCATGCTTTATAGGATGTAATTTCTCTCCAAAGTACTACCTTTTATTTTACAATCCAACTGTAGTGCACATGCAAACGTGTCTTATATATAAACATAATATTTTTTAGACATTGCAACATGGCAGAGCAACAACAATCGCCCCCAGGCTTTAAGCGTATGTCTCTAGACAAAATCATTGAGACCATGACCACTGACTTAGAGAATTCCAATGGCCACTATCTACAGTTTGGTATAAACTCACAGCAAGCTGCATCTCATAATTGGACTGACTATTCTTCAGGACAAGCAAGACACTACATTACCAATCAACCGCCACATGCTAATTCTCCTCCAATGCAGTCAATGCCACCAATGAATGCTCCTCTCTATATGCAAGACATGTCAAGTTACGATTCTGCTACTGATTCTATTTATTTTCCATCACAAACTGTAAATCATTTAGGTATAAACGAGAACAATGACCTGATAGGTACAATTGACGTTGGTGGAGGCAATTACATTAATGTAATATATGGTAATGCATCTCAAATTATGGCAGAGCAGTGTCAGCTTTCAAATATAACATCATACAGGACACAGAATATAATTGACAGGGAGTATGGTCTTTTTAATGATAGACACATAACGGTGCAATCTGATATGCGAACACAGAACTTCAATGGGAAACAGTTGATTGATAATTTGGTTGGTAACTGGGTACCAAATCAGTCTGGCACGTACAGTCCTTTTGGTAGCTCTCCAAATGTAACACCAATACCACAATCATCCTGTGATGTCAGAGACCCAGAGGAACTACCTCGTAGTTCTACAGATTCTCAACACAAGAAGCCTCGTGCAATAGCAGAGGTAAAACCAATGCGACCATCTTATTCGGATGTTCTGACAAAGTCTGCTCCAACTCCACCATCACCATTAACAGTTCCATCAATAAAACCAAAATCCGAATCTGTTAACAAGAAAATATCCAACAAAAACTCGAAGAATAAATTGAAATCAGCTGTGCTGAAGAGGCAGAATTCATCTGGAAGTGATGAACATAATTCTCCAAAGTTACAAGCACCACGAAAAATTTTGGAGAAGAATAACACAAATCTTCCAAGACGTTGGGTGTCTTTGGACAACCTTGGTCTCCAAACTGAATCTCACGAACTGAATACCTTTGATAGATCTAATCAATTTGAAAAGAAAAAGGTTTCCAAAACACTGAAGAAAAGTGAGAAAGGAGAAACCCTTAATAATTCGAAAATTCAAAATAGCAATTCTAAATTTATTGGAAATATCCCAAAACGACCCATACAAATAAACAATAACTTGAACACAATAAATACTTCCAGTCAGACTGTTTCTCTCGAGAAGATAGAGAAAAACCAACAAGTCACAAATAAAACCTGTAAAGAGGAGAAAAAGATTGTTAAAGAAAAGAATTCCAAGCGTTTTCAAGCTGAGAAAGCACAGCAAATTAAAAAGGCACAAAGAAACCGTAGAAGAGAGAACAGAGAATCTCCGGTGAAAGATCTATGTAAAAATTTAAATAAATATGCCAGTCGTTGGTGTAAAATTGGATTAAAAATATTTCATTGGTTGTTACACTTAGTGTCCGACGTAGTTAGCATGAGTGCCAATCTTATTGTTCAGCTGTAAGTAATTCACAACAAAAAGGTATATTTTAGTTTGAAGAACTTGTTTAGATATATGTTTATCTTTGTTTCAGTGGTAAATGTGGATGGTACCACACCATACTATACTTAAAATACTTATGGGTTTATTTAGCCATGACTTTCTCCAAGTTTCGTATTTTAAATGCTGTTGGTAGACAGTTAGATAACTGGTTTGGGAATAGCAAGTTTGCATTCTGGCGTAAAATAAGAGCAAAAAGTGAAGAGAAAGAAGAAAACAGTAACTGGATACGAGGAGGTCTTGAAACTAATATTGCCCTACCTAGCACTGGTGAAGAAGCCATGAAGAGATTACTAGCTTGCAAAGGGAAGGATCCGTACAGTATACTTGGTGTCACGCCAACGTGTTCGGATGACGACATTAAGAAATATTACAAGCGACAAGCTTTCTTGGTTCATCCTGATAAGAATAACCAGCCAGGAGCAGAAGAAGCATTCAAGATACTTGTACACGCGTTTGATATAATTGGTGAACCGGTAATTTTCCACATCTATTGTAGATTAAAACTATAAAAATTCGTAATATAATTGTATAAACTAATTTATATTGCAGGGACGCAGACAAGCTTTTGATCAAACCAGACAAGTAGAAGCAGCATGGGGTGAACTGAGCGATCTGATCTCTCAGCTGCACAGGAAAATGGAACAGGCGGCGAATACTATTAGGTGCACAAACTGTGGCCTAAGGCACAAAAGGATTCCCACTCAGCGTCCCTGCTACGCTGCAAGGTTTTGTGCTCAGTGTAAAATACGTCATAGCGCGAAAGAGGTAAATGTTAGCAATAATTATTTCAAAATGTTGATTTACATAATAAACGTATTGTTTGAACTTCGAACAGGGAGATATTTGGGCAGAGTCTCGTCTCATGGGTTTTCTGTGGCATTATTACGCATGTATGGAGGGAGCTGTGTACGATGTCACTGACTGGGCAGCCTGTCAGGCTGGTAACTTGAAACATCTCAGAGCGAACACGCATAGCATCCAGTATAGAATCGTTTTGGGTCAGCGATCGCCATCACAAACGACTAATTGCGGCAAGAAGCGACAGCAAATAGACCCAAATACAAGGTACAGCTTTAAATTTTAATAAACTGCTCGAAAGAGGTTCATGAATTTTAATCGAATTCTTCTGTTTAACAGTGAAGCGGATTTTGAGGATTTTTTAAATAATTTGTATAATCACAGTAAGACGGGAACTTCAAGCGCACCAGGAGACCAAAACTCCTTTAGAGATTGTAAGCGACGTAAAACTAAACGTAAGAAGTAAAATGTATGGCAACCCGCTGCTTAATCTTTTAGTATCCTTTGTGTATGATTACACGGTAATATACATACTTCTCTGATGAAATTTCGTATTTTCAAAAACAAATGTTGACGATATTCAGTGACTCTAGCACAATGTACGAATTGTATTAGAAACAGTTTTAAGAATTGAATTTGTTAAAATTGAAATTTATTTTAAAATACAATTTCGAGAGATTAATTTTGAACTTGAGGGTTAAGAAAATTCTGTATAGAATTTTCAATACGGATGGAAAATTGAGGAAAAAAGGTACCGAGGAATTAATAATGCTGTCCAACAAATTTTAATCTCATTTCTGTGTTTTAATAATCAGTAGACGAGTTTTATAAATTTGTATGATATTTGATCAAAATCTATAAAAATTGTCCACTGGTTATCAAAACGTAATATTAGTGTTGCACAGTGTAATTAATTACAACACTTGTTGATGCATAAATGACCCTTTAATTTATCCTAAATATAATACTCATTATTAATATTATGGTAGTATTTGAACATAATGTGCAAACCGAAGCTATAATAATGAATTTACTCTAATTTCGATGAAACTGAAAAGCAATGGAAGAAATTTAGGACTTGTATATCATAAACTATCGATTCTACTTATAGGATACCAACATGCAGAACCTTTTTATTTTATTATGTGAATTTTTATAACGTATGCTTTGAATTTTCAATCGCGATTAGATTATTTCAATTGCGGTCAAAATAATAGCTTCTCCATGTGTAATTGATGTATATATGAATAATGATATACAAACGATAGTCCGCCTTATTATATCCACTGATATTATATACGTTCTCGCATCGTCATTGTTTACCGTGAGCCGTGATCTCTGAACATTTGTAATTGGTAGCCTATTAAAAGTTAAATAATTGGCGTTATATATAAAGTAAGACTGATTTTTATCTTTCTGTGTTATGAATAAGTTGTATACTAGATAGACATGTTCCAAATACTCTATTTTGTGTTCTCTGGCATGTGAATCAAGAAAATCGGTGAGTTTATTCTCTAAAATTGCATGTGAATGCTGTAACTACTGTTTAAATCCCACCTTGCAGGTAACGTTGTCCAACAATAATTTTATGTTTTGATTTTCAATAAGCTTTTTTAGGAAATTGTAAAAATTTCAAATTTTTACGAAATTTATCTTTTAAGAATTCTGTAAATTCTCTTACATAATTCTAAATGCATACTTTTTAATAATATTATTAACATCTACACATGTTTAAATAATATATTAAGAAAGCAAGTCAAGATAAATTTCATTTCGTTTTCGAACGAAAAGGTAAAAATTATCGAAAGTTTTAAAAATTGCATATTGATTACTAAAACTCAAAATTGATGTTGGGCAGTGTAATTGTAATGTACAAATTTCATTCTGCATCATACAAGGTACACTACAAACTAATACGATTAACGAAAGTAAGTATCTGTAAAAATGTATGAATGTGTTATACAAAAGTTCACTTATATATTTTATTTGTATAATAACAAAAAAATGTACAATTCTTTGTATGTGCAGATGAAATTATATAAATGTGTATTCGACAAGTTTTATAACGAAGTGATACACATTATTAAATGAACAGCTTATAAATTTTCGTATAAAAATAGCAAAATATTTTCAGCCAATACTGTTGTCTTCATTACCGGGAGGAAAGAAAAATAACAACTATGTTTCCTCGAGCTTAAAAAACGTAATAAAGCACCTTTATGTAATTTTCATGCACACTTTGTATTTTTATCTTACGAAGTTCTGAGAGTGAATTAATACAGCAAAATTCCAACGAAATTCGATCATTATTTTTACTTAATCAAATGAAATGTATTTTAATGTTAAACACGTGATTTGGTTATGTAAATTTGAAGTGAATAAACATTACCAAAGTAACTATATATACGTGCACAATATACATACATATATATATATATGAAAATTGTTTACAAAATTCTACAGTACTTTAAGTTATCGTTTTCGTACAAAAATAGATTATAAAGTGTTCCTAAACTTTAGTATTATCTTACATTTCATTTGACAATTGAATATCAATTCAGTGTTCCTTCTAAAAATACAAGTGCATCAACATTGTTGATTGCACTCTCTATATCTCTTTTTTGTATTGTCTTTTTCTTCATTTGCGCTGTGTATTTATAGGATTCTTTGGCGAGTGAATCGATAAAAAGTTCCTGAAATAAAACGGGAATCGACATTAGAAAAACGAACAGAATAAATTCAGCGATTTCAAAACTATATTGCAATCATTATACAAGTACCGTAGACTTCGCGATCAGGAAGACAGCTTCCTGATTGATCATGTGCACATCAGGATCCATTTTTATTATGTTCTTTATCCTGCCTAATGGCAACTTTACTAACTTCTCTTTTTGTTCTTCATCCATACGATTATTATTCTCGATTTCATCCTGAGAGTCTTGAGAATTTTCTCCCGCGCCACTGACATTATTTTCATTCAATTCTTCGTCGTTCCCATCATTTTCAAAATTAGCCATGTTCAAATTGGTTCGGATGTCTAACAAATGTTTACTGCCGGTCAAAACAGTGTTTTTAACCTGTTTCGATCTCTGGTCTTTGGATATGATTCTTATGAACAATTTTTAGTCTTGTTTTTCTGTATCATATAATACGCGATTTCACGAGCCAAAAATTGCTCAAGACATTCATTTCATCGCATTATTTATTTAACAGGATTGTTCATACGTATTTAAGGCGAAATTTTATACCCATTTTATTATTAGTCACCGCCCTTAACTTTGTTCCTAGATTTCAACCCTAAGGTTGATGGGATGGATGGGCAGACTCATGATTCGTATACATACATGTGTACACAAATATGTACAGACATACACAATGATACAGACATTGCACCTTTGAAAACGCGCCAAATTTTTGTCTTTATGTACTCTATGACTGTGTGTCTGTCCAGTTTAGGAAATACAGTTGCCAATCTGAATTGTTCAAATACGACGGCAAATGTCTTTTCAATTTCCACATGGACGTCGGGCTTTTATTTACGACTGGTAATTTGACAGTCGTTTCAAAATTTATGAAAATCTCCTGAAATATGGAAGAGAAACCTTTGAAAGGGCAGTTAACGGAAAATACAGGTTCTTAAACGTATACTATGGTCTCGAGCCGCAGACATATAATTTATGATACTCGTTTTTATTACAGACGTCAACCAAGATGAGTTGATCCTTCAGCAACAAAGACGAATCGAGAAGGAGGTTAATATTTATTTTCTGTCACTTACGAAACTCGTGTGTCGTGAATATTCTTGTTAGTTATCGATCATTTCTTGTTCGTAAATCACGAGTCGTAGCCCATTGCTTTCGATAATTGTCATTGATGTTTATATCTTCTGTCTTGTGCATTCTTGTTCAGTACATATTTCTCTATGCTGCATTATTCGCGAATAGTTTCTGCAATTTGTTACATCGAAAATCGTTCTCCGTTTGATGTATTTAGAATATTTCATCGGAAGAAGATGATTTGTGAAACACCGATGTTAGTCTTCTCATTGTAATTTAATGTTTAAATTTTTCCAGATTTCCGAATCCATTGCTTTAGTCGGAGAGAAAGAGTCTATAAAAAGCTTGGAGCGTGAATATCCGGAAGATGGTGTTTACCTTTCTAAAGCTAAAGTGCTGGGCCAGAAATATTCTTATATTAGAAGAACTAGACCAGATGGAAACTGTTTTTTCAGAGCCTTTAGTTACGCTTATCTTGAGAAGCTAATTGGAAATAAAGAAGAGTATGAGAAATTTCGGGAACTTGCATTAAAAAGTAAAGACTGTTTAGTAGCATTAGGTTTTCCTCGATTTACGGTTGAAGACTTTCATGACACAGTAAGTACATAGAACTCTTTATAGTACTATACAAAAATTACAGTTCATTGTTTTATTTAATATTTTTCACAGTTTATGGAAGTGATTGATAAAGTAGGAGGAGATGCAGAATCAAGTTACATTGAGCTGCATAAACTTTTTAACGAACAAGGTTATTCTGATTACATTGTTGTATATCTTAGATTAATTACATCTGGTCAATTGCAACGTGAAGCTGACTTTTATCAGCATTTTATTGAGGGAGAACGCACTATTTTAGAATTCTGTCATCAAGTAAATATTAGGATTATTTAATTACTATGACTAAATATTTTTCGCCTTGTACAATGTTTATAATTTTACAGGAAGTCGAGCCAATGTATAAAGAATCCGATCATATTCACATTATCGCGATGAGTACTGCTCTAGGAACAGGAGTTAGAGTTCGGTACATGGATCGAGGTGCAGGAACTGAAGTGACTGCACATGATTTTCCAGAAGGTGCCACTCCCTCAGTTCATTTACTGTATCGTCCCGGTCATTATGATATTCTTTACCCCTGATAAATTTCGTACCCTAATACTCTGGAACGTCTTTCATGACAAAAATCACTTACTTAGAGCATTTCGTTTTGTGTATGTAGTAAAAGTTTGATAGACTTTCTGATTTGGTCGAATACAATTTAATGTTGTGATTAATTAACTTAAGTTCTGTAATACGAATTGCAAAATTACGAAATTTATTGTAAACGAGGAAAGGTATTTGCACGGATACAAATACTGAATTGTCGTGAAATGATGTGAATTGAATTTTGTTTCTTTCAGTTTTTTTAATTTCAATTATAAATTTAAATATACGGAATAAATAATTCAACATGAAGTACAAAATATTATTCCTCGTATTCCAATTGAAACTTCGAATGCTTATATTAATATTAAACTTTCCTTGAATCATTAGATTAAAAATAAAAAAATCATATCAAAGGCTGCATTACATTAGTGCATTTTATTTTTATAATAATATTTAATTACAACTTTTCATGAAGGTATAGAAATTTTTAAAAGTCATACAAATTATTATAGTAATTGAAACGATTTTAATTATATTTATTTATGTAAATATTCGAATAATATCTTTTATACATGAACGAATTCGTTAACAATAATGAAACATGTTCTACTAAGTATTTATATACAGGGTGGCCGATTTAACTTGAGCACCTTAAATGAATTTCACTTATTATTGATAAGAACAAGAAAAGAAATGTCGGATAAAATGTCTCTTTTTGCTCATGATTTTTAAGACTTTAAGATAATCAATGTTTTTTAAATGGGACTGTATTTGATGCATTTTTAACACTGTCATTTGACAGCGAAAGTCAAGACTAATAATAAAACTAAGGGTAAATAATTTAAGTTTTTCAGTTAATCGCATTGCTAACTACTGTAAACATCAGTGTAACTGAATTGCACTGTGATTAAATTATAATATAACTGAATTATAATGTGTCCTTTATGTGACCTACAGTCTGCTATTTTAACTCTAATAATTGTAATGAGACTTTTTATCAAAGTATAACGGTATAATACAAATGCACATAATACATAAATTATTAATGATAAATTTGTAATTAATTTCTCTGTGTACAATTTATCTTTGCATGGCACGTACTTGTTCTGTAACTTCCTCTAAGATTACAGAACTTCTACCAAGACATTCCATTTGATACTCTAAATGTGTAACTATGAGAGAAAGTTTTTTTAAATTCGTTTCTGCAATTTCTAAACCATGTTCCTGTTGCGCAAAATTTTTTGCACTGTGCATCAAGATCTGTAAATAGATTTCTTGTTAGAAATGGAGTCAATCTCAATTATGCATAAATTATGGAACATTTCTGTGGAATATTACATCGTTGCTTTTAGAACCTCTCTGTATTTGTCTTGCTAGAGAAGCAATATTGTTTACATTAACTTGCACCCTGTCAGCCAGCCTCATTTTTGAATCGACAAACAAACTGCGAGCACTAGTACTTGAAGCTGACGCCATGCTGTTCAAAAGTCATATAGATTAAAAATGTTTAATTTGAATGGCTGAAACATTAATAATAAATTTTTCAAATTTAAAGTACTTTTATATTAAAAACTGGATGGTATGATTGTACAATTCTTTTTTTTTTTCTTAGAACCGGTTTTCTAGTAAACGATTTAAATACACAAATTAATATTTTAACATGAATAGAACCGTTAGTTTTAATTGTTAATACTTTATTTAAAGCAAATATTCGTCTATGTTAAATATCAAAGGTTGAGAATGATAACCAAATATGTTGACATATGACAGTATCGCCTCTCGTGGTGAAATTGAGAAGCTTCTTTCAGGTTACGTACGGCGCCAATTAGTAAATGGCAAAACGCTGAAACTGCTAATCGAACAGTGACGCCCCTTGTAACAAAATCTGGAAGCTCTGTTCAGATTCCGAACACCGCCAATTAGTAAATGGCAAAGCGTTGAAACTATTAGCCAAAATGATCACACAAAACTTCTAAGACCTATTGTTAGATGACGCCAATAGCAAATTCCAGGAATTTAACTTTAGCGATATCTTAATGATCAACATAGACATTTTCTCACTATAAGAAATTGGCGTGACAATTTTCTCAATATGTATTTACACATGTTGTCGAGAGCCTGTGAAACATAACCTAACTAAGAAAACGATGACCAGAGTAAATATTTTCCATTATTCATACATCTTTTACATTTTATTTTTGATCGTTCTTAACAATTACAAATTATAATAATATTTGTATTTCGAAAGAATTGCAACTTATTTCAGTATTTTTCTAGGTCTTATGAATCTCAAGTCTAACCTAAAAACTATTTATGTAATTGAAACTCCTAAAAGATGTCTGCCCCGTGCGAAGATATTATTGAAGACATAGAGGACCTTATATCCTCGCAGGACATTACACCTAAAGACCGCTACAGCTCGAGAAAAACAATAACAGTCCGGTCGAAGAAAAAACAATCTGTTGAAGAACTACCACAGCCTCCAATTTTGAACAGTGTTGTACCAGGAACACAGACAATCTACATAAAAACTTGGGGATGCACTCACAATAGTTCCGACAGCGAGTACATAGCTGGTCAGCTATCTGCTTATGGTTATAAGTTAACAGAAAACAAAAATATAGCCGACTTATGGCTGCTAAACTCCTGCACTGTAAAGTCTCCTGCGGAGTATCACTTCAGAAATGAAATAGAAGCAGGCAAAAAACTTGGAAAGCACATTGTTGTAGCTGGGTATGCATTCTAATACAAAACAATTCTTTTAATCATTGTTAATTTTTGTTAATTATATCTTTTAGATGTGTACCACAGGGAGCTCCAAAATCGTCCTTCCTTCAAGGTTTAAGTATGATTGGTGTACAGCAGATTGACAGGGTAGTAGAAGTTGTTGAGGAAACTTTAAAAGGCAACACAGTTCGGTTTCTACAACAGAAGAAGGAGTCTGGCAAGAAGAAGGGTGGTGCCTCCCTAAGTCTGCCCAAAGTACGCAGAAATCCACTGATAGAAATCATAGCAATCAACACAGGATGCTTAAATCAATGCACTTATTGCAAAACAAAGCATGCAAGAGGTGAACTGGGAAGTTATCCACCAGAGGAAATTGTTGAGAGAGCAAAACAAGCTTTTGATGAAGGGGTCTGTGAGCTGTGGTTGACTTCTGAAGACACAGGGACTTATGGTAGAGACATAGGCACTAGCTTGCCGGAATTATTATGGAAACTTGTCGAAGTTGTACCTGATGGGTGCATGATCCGCGTCGGAATGACAAATCCACCGTATATGATGGAGCATTTAGAGGAAATCAGCAAAATTCTGAGTCATCCAAAGGTGTACAGTTTTTTGCACATCCCGGTGCAATCTGGTAGCGATCAGGTGTTGTCTGATATGAAAAGAGAGTATACAAAGGATGACTTTGAGCATGTCGTCAATTTTCTTAGGGAACGTATCCCAGGTGTAACAATTGCCACTGACATCATCTGTGGTTTTCCCACAGAGACAGAGGAAGACTTTGAGGAGACCATAAAGCTTTGTGAGAAGCATAAATTTCCAAGTTTATTTATCAACCAGTTCTTCCCCAGACCTGGCACCCCGGCTGCCAGGATGCAAAGTGTCCCAACACAGCAAGTGAAAAAAAGAACGAAAAGGTTGTCCGAATTTTTCCAATCGTATTTCCCTTATGATAATAGGGTAGGACTCGTCCAAGATATCCTGGTTACTGAGCTATCACACGATAAGAAGCACTATGTTGGACATAATAAATTTTACGAACAGATTTTGGTGCCTTTGAAAGAAGAATTTTTAGGAAAAATGGTTAAAGTGAAGATTGTAGAAACGACGAAGTATTCTATGAAAGGCGAGCCCATAAACGAAGGAAAATCTCCTTCCTCGAGACAGTTTTCACCTATGAAAACTGTTTCAGCAGTTCCTTTAGAGATGAAACCATCAAAAATTAGGGTCATTGCAGTGTTAGTAATTTTTCTCGCTGTGATCTTGAGGATTTTATGGAAGTTTATGATGATTTGATTAATGTAACACAAGTTGTAAATAAATACATCTTTCTATTCAGAACAAATTATTTTGAGTTATGGTTTTTAATCATTTGTTTTCTGTTGAATATTGTAGTGATGGGAGAAGGCAATTCGTAAAAGTAGGCGACAGTAAATAATTAATCAAGAATATTTTAATTGACAAAATGCAGGAACCTGCCCCAGGGGGGCTTACAAATTTTTATCAATATAATTTAACGCGTACAAAACTAACTTAAATCGCTGAGTTAATATTAATAGAGAACTATAATAATACAAAAGAGAACTAAAAAATAGTACAAAAGAACACTTACGAACTAGTGAGATATTTTCTAGAAAAGTACAAACTACTTAATTTATTGCGTTAACAATGTTCTCTCTATTTGGTATAATATTAACTCTAAAATTCTTACAATATCTCCTGAGTATTTTTTTTAATTAAAAAATATTTGATGGAATCGCTACAAAATATTCATTCAAAATTATTCATTAAATATTGCTTGTGAAATTAATAACGAATATTTAAAAATGTTACATTCTCATCATTAATGATGTTGCTATTACTACTTCATATAATTTAATTTTATCTTTGTTTTTTAATAAAATAAAATGTTGCCGCAATTCGCACCATATTTGCATACGTGTAGTATTATGTTCATAAAGAGTAAAGTTATTTTATGATCTTGTCAAAGAAAATTAAAATGGTGACTGATCTCATTATGGCTGTTTTTTATGACGTAAAATTTGGATTTTATTTTTTCGACTATTATTAATTTTATTTGATTTGTAAATTTTCCATCGATTCTCGAAAAAGTCGAAAACCGTAGGAGTCTGTGGTATTTCCTATAAGGTACATTGTCCTCCATATAAATGGTATACGATGGACAAATAACTTTCTATATTGCGCAAATTTATTTACAAGAGGCACCATCGCGTTTTAAGTAATAAAAATATCTATGTATCAAAAGGCTGAAATTGTTTTCGTTAATATTATTTTTTTACACAGAGAATACTCTTTTTTAGCACTCGAAAACAATGCTGCGTTTTTCACAATACATTTTGGCGTCTTTCTTCTTATTAAGGCACTGGACATCACGAAAATAATTTCGATATTTAAATTTTAGCCGTATATACAAAAGAATTTTTTAAATCTTTGAGCATACGTTATTACTTAATGATTATTTAATTAAAACACTAACGCACTGGAATGATATTGTCCCGTATCACAGAAATCCTACGGATGCTCAGTAGCACCCACGCGGTTCTGAGACGATTGTTTTGTCACTATGCTATTGAAAATTAAGTAATTAAATCGCGAAAGAATTGTCATGCTGGCTACGTTAATTAAACGAGATTTTTATTTAAAATCTCTATTTCCTAATTCAATAAGAGACTTGAAGCAATGTGATTTATTTAATGTTTACTATTTTTTAATGTGTTTAAAAAATAGTTGCATAAAAGACTAAAGTCTAACGATAATAAAATAGAGGTTTGTTGTTTCATTGGCAAAAATTATGCTGTTCTTACATTTTTATGCCAAAAATCATGGAAATGAAAAATGTAATTATTTGTGAAAATGAGAAATGGTATTTTTATCATTTTTTAAAGGATTTTCGAACCAATAAATTTTGTGTAAATCCAATGCACATACTTATGGCACAAATTGTAAATGACAATGCAGTAAATAGAGAGCATCTTACTAAATAAAATTAAGGTACTGACCAAAAGTGCGAAAATAAAACGGTGCGCATTTCGTGATACGCGTTAATGAACTTCTGAACTTTTCCTTGCCTCTTTATAAAATGCCAATCCTGTGGCCAATACATGAAATCATTTCAATTTTAATTTTACATTTCGATATATATCATATTTTATACCAAAAAGTTTCCGTTCTTTTTTAATGTTCATATTAAGCATTCAGAATTAAGTTAATTAAAATTCCAGATAATAATTAAAATTTCATTTCGACATTAAATAAAATGCTATTTCATTTAAAATTCAGAGGCGGGTATTGGCCACGATATTCCCTACAGACAAAAATATATTACTATGCACTGGTTATTTACATGCAGTCTTTTGCGATCAAGCATACACCGGTACAAAAATAACATTCAAATAATACGAAACAACTCTAAACGAAACCTGGCACGTTACCAACGCTTTCTAACGATCATACAAATAATTCACATGACAAACTACACACTAAAAACATTGTAAAAAATAAAATATGGCGAAAGGGACAATCGTGATTATCCCTCTCCCTTTGCTTAAATATTAACGCGAAATACCTTATGGCAATTCTTATGGCGTACATTACATAATGGCACAAAAGTGTAGCTTTCCCTCGTACCGGTTCAAAAACTTGCAAACTGGAGCACTATAGCAACAAAGGCAATTAATCTTTTAGTAAGCTACACTCATTCGGTTGATATGAAGATATAAAAATAGAAATTTGAAAAACCGTGAGATTATTTCCAAGATTTTGTTTTCACAGTTATTGTCATTTATAGTGCTCCCATAGTTTCCAGATTCTGTTCTTTTTCATTCCCTAGTTTCTGGCACTGTTCTTATTTTATTCTTAAAAATTATTTATCTATGCATACTTCGATTAATACTTTTTGAGCGACCCTCTTACGAGTAATGGCAATTCTCTTTTTGATCTCGTGCTTCGTGAGACTAGGAGCAATACGTACAACCGGTTCAACCGATCCTTTTTCGCACGCGCTACAATCTTATTTACTTTTTACATTTCTTTCTCACGGTTTTCGTTCGCTTTTATCCTTCCTGCAATTATGAAACGCCCACGCACGCTAAATATTGCTCTTAAGAAGAGAGAGAGCATGATCGTAATGGAACTAAAATTTTAAAAACTTCTTTTGAGATTTGAACCAACTGTTAAAATCGGAAATTTGTCAAAGGGATAAAATAATTTTTTTTTATTTAACTGCAATGTTCAAAGTAGTTAGAAGACGCGGAAGAATATTAATATATGATTAGTGAGCCACGTGTTTATGAATTTACGATTTTTTAAATTCCATCAATATTGATGTCTAGCTGGACTAATCTCAATTATTGTTGAAATTATTGGACCACCATGAGTCCCATAAATGTATAAACATTTGCTCTGTGTTAGTCTTGACAAATATTTTGAACAATACAGTTAAAAAACACACTCCTGTTAATATTGAACGAACACAACTAATTGATAATTTAAAAAGACGATACAAGTTACGCGTTTCCTTGGGTTTTACGGTGACTTATATGTTACAAAAATAGCAGAACTATTTATTTACCCTCGTCAGTTTCCTTTAAGCATGATTCTGTGACTTGGCTGGTATGAATAGACTACATATGGAAAGTGCAAAGAAACTGCAAAAATTGCAACTATAATTAACAGAAATTGTGCAATTCATATTCAGCTCTAAATAATTTGGATAAATACATATGGCATATTTCAGCTGCGAAATCTGTAATTCACTACACAGAGTTTCTCTTGCAGTACCGGCTTCATTAGCTAGCAATGCACGCCGGTTTCAAGCTAGTAAAAAGTGGTCGTACCCCTTAAGGTTTTACGAGCCCGCTTTTACGGGGCCTCGTGGCTCCCTTCCTCACCCCTCGCGTCTCATTCGCGCTGCTAATCTATACTCGCGGGGCCTTCTGTCCTCCAAAAATTTTAGGGCTGCTAAAATGCTCATTTAATTTGCGCCTGCGCGAATTTACGAAGTGAAGAGTGAAAGAACGTCCCGAAAATGTTCCATAAACCAGCTGCTATGCTCGTGGCTAATTAATAATGCTTCAAGGATGGTTAGATAAATTATTGAATGCAACTAGACAGTTACCAGGTAATTTCAACGCTATAAGATGCTTCTCTCTCCTACACAGTTACCACGTTGGGCATCGCCGAACATTTTGGGATTAAAATGAATATTAATTTGTGGGCTAACTCACTATTCTGCAGTTGTTTCTTGCTTTCTGAAGTACTATTGTCACAATAAATGTAAGAAATGAGGCAAGTTTAGATTGTAAGGTTCACACTCTTGCTACATTGAGCACTGCCAGTTTGAAAAACCCTGAGAGATTTAATAATCCTTAATAACCCTGTACTGATGAGTTAAACTAACATTCATTTCAGTTCCATACTATTGGAGGCAGAGGTTTGGCGAACGTTTGACCTTGAGAAAGACGAGAATCTTAAGAGGAAACTAAGGAACGCGATTATAATACAATGCGTTGAAAAATCAAGGTGATGTTTGACAGTTCATAATCTTCTGAGATTTCGTTTGCTCTGCCTAGAGCCGACTACCAGACGTTTGCTCCTCTTGGTTGGTGTGGCTAGCAGGGGTGTTCTGCAGGGGCCTGTGTGCGGCCTTGATGAGCAGGAGGTGCAAAATTCCATCAAGCAGCCTTGCCTTGAACATGTTCCCACGTTCTTCTCGTCGTTTACGTGACAAGGGAATGAACACTTTGGACAGGGCAACAGATGCTCCCAGGGCTCCAGCGTGCGACTAGCCTGAAATTAAACAGGTAATAATTAATATGTGAATTAATATCAAAAATAATCTTTCTCAACATCTAATGAAAACTATTTAAGCTCGGATAAAGAACTTAAAACCTTTCAATGCTAAATTAACGTAAATTTATACTTGATCTGACAAAGAATTTTTGCAGCCATCAGAAATAAATAGTAACAAGCTAATTGAGCAAATTAGTGAATAAAGATTAATATGAAATGTTCTCGTACTTGGATAAATCATTTTCCAGTTATAAATTTGAATGAAAAATCAACTTAATGCGATATTCGAACTTCTTAATTTCTAAATAAATGGAATATATTATTTAAATTTTTTGTTGGCGAATAAAAAATACTTCCGGTCGGTAAACAGTACTTTTCAGCTCATGCGGTAACATGACGGCAGTGGTGGTCGCTAGAGTAGATGCAAGTATTACCGACGGCAAATATTACCGAGATGGACTGTTGGTAATATAGACACTGAATTCAAATTTAATTCCAACGTCTTACTTGCTACTGCCTTTCTATGTGAAGACATACTACAAGGATTCGTTGAAATAGTTACACGGTAAGAAAGAGAGAGAAAAAAACGGCAGAACAATTTATGTAAATTACTTGGCGTCTCTTAGAAATCATTTTAAAGCAATAATTTCAATTACAGATTTTCAGACATCATCCTCGCATGCCGCAGATAAGAATGAATTAAAGGGTAAAGTAAACGCGAGAAAATCCCATTATAGAGGGTGAAAGCACTTCAAGTTGGTTATCAGTGAGCTGAACCTGTCGACTCAAAGATAATGCGACTAGTTGCACTGGTACAGGGCTAATCGTTGAAACGGAAAAGTAATTAGTGAACAAGCCGATACAATCACACTTCTCGAACCCTTTTGTGCGGACAATAATTAATCGTATTAGTGACGTCAGGCTGCACCTGTTCACGTCAGAGTGACTTATTGCAGTATAACACGAGGTGAAAGGAGCGTCGAGCCGAACACCAACATACGGATTACCTGGGGATTCACCTGCTTGCATACATATGCATTTTAAAACGCGTGCTCATGAATGCAAAAATTGGTTATTAATATTATAAATATTATCGCAAGGTAATATACAGCATTACGAATTGCTAAAAATGATTGCAAATGAATCAAGTTCTATCCTTTTAATTAAATTACAATCCTTTTCAGTGAAACAATTTGGAAAAATTCAAGGAACTTTGAAGAATCCCAAAGGCAACAGAAAGTAAATAGGTTTTAAAATTATTGATAAACGTGCGCGAGGGTTGTTAATGAGTGGATAACCAATGGAAGTAAAGGTGGAAAGATATTGTAGGTATTCGCGAATGGAAACATAGCGTCACGGACAAAGAGCAATGTTGTCTCGGCGTGTTGCTTGGAGCATCTGTCGTGCATTGGTAATTAGTACGTCGGCGAGCGCGTGAGAAAATTTCACCGATCAGAAATGTGCAAAGTGAAAATATCCTCCTGCCTGCAGGAGAGAGTATTCGAAACAATCAATGGGGATACATGACTCGTCGTTTGCAGAGAATTAAATGAGTTATAGCAACAATAGAAGTAACATCAGTTCTCTAATTTTAGCAATAACTTTCTATTCACATAAATAACAACGCTTTGAAAATTGTTATTCAAGGTACTATTACCCAAAGCACTCGACAATAATCTATTTACTATTACAAGTATACAAATGTTGAGAAATTAATTTTTAATCAAATTCAATATGGTTTTTAGAATTCAATATGGTCGAAGGTGATAATCCTGTTTGATAGCGAGTCGAACAAAATTGAGCACGCTTTCGTCCACGAATAATTTACGGCGGTGTCGCCGAGGTCCTTGTGCCTAGCAACCGAGTGAATTCCGAAAGAAAACGTTGAAACGTTGGCGCCATGACTTCTGGCGGGAAAGGTGGGCCTCGTGGCTCTTAACAGACATATGGATACGCATGGATCACGATCTTATCTCTCTGCTCTCTCGTTTCGTTTCTCATAGACGCAATCTATTTAATTACCCCGGCTAACTATCTATTAAACACTTTGTCGTATTCTTAAATAATTAAAATTAATAATGAATAAATATTTCACAATTACTCACACCACAAGTGCTCTAGTTGGAAACTATCTCGGCAACTTCCGGTGGTTATCACGCGTCTGCATTTAATCACAGTAGTCGGAAGTCGCGGAGCATTACGAACTGGATACATTTATTTTCTAATTGTCATCTCTGTAATATTCCATTCAATTCGATTTTATTTACGTTTTAATGATATTTATTCAGAATAATTCACTTTCATCCGATATAATTCCTGTTCGATCTAATTTTCAACATGGTTACAGAGCGTCTATACATTGTGCTACATTGTTACAAGAAGTCTACGATTTATGCATTACTGTGCGAATCAGTAAGAACAGTGTGTTTTATTGAAGAATTTGAAGCAACCGAAAAAGGTAGATATCAATATCGATACTTTATCTCTACTTTGTTAATGTGCAGCATTTCTTTATCTGCTTTGTGCTGCTTTATCAGACAGGGTAGCTATACGAAAAACGTCCGGTATCGTACGGAAACATCTGTACGTCACGTTTCGACGAAAAACCAACAAAGAACAGCTACAAGCTAGCACAACGATACTTTTCATTCGTGGCACAACTTTGTGGACGGTTCGGCCCGGTCCAGCATCTTTATCTGGGTTCCCCGAAGTTCGGGGCGGTCCCTCTGTAACTTTGTGTCGGTCCCTTTCCGATTCACGTGCGTTTATCTACAACCTGGACCGAAACCGAACGCCGCATTCTATCATTAAGACGGCCGTTGGGTTTTCTATTGGAATGCCCGGTCGAAATTAATGTTTTCGAATGTCGTGTTGCCACATTGTGTTTCGTTACGCCTACTGACCGGACCATTTTTTCTAACGACCCTCGGGACATGGTCTGTTCAAGGGAAATATTGTTCTTCAAGCAAGTATCAAGATTGTTTACCTTTGCAGTTTTTATTTTAAAGGACGTAATAAGGAAAAGTATAGTAGGTGAAGTAATAGCGAAATTCATTTAGTATCTACAAAATGTTCCCAGGATAGGGACAGGAAACATGATGGGGAAAATAATCGAGAAATGAACAAGGAAAATAACAAAAAAAAAGCGAGGAATATAATAAGAAAATTGAACAGAAAAAATTATAGAAATCGACCAGAAAAATAACAGGAATAGCAATACAAAAGTAATAAAAGAGAAATATATAAAGTAAAAAAAATATATTTAAATATATAAGGAATAAAAGAATATAAAAAAGAAATATATAAAGGAAGATAAAGAGAAATTATTAGGACAGTTATTTATTGGTACCGAGGTTTTTACGAACTGCGAAGGTGATATAAGATGACAGGAAGTTAATTAAGAATATCGAACTTCAGATAATGGTTCTCTTGGCGATAATGACCGAAGAGAAGTCTTCTTCGACGCGGGAAGTCCGTTAGAGCAGACATGAGATAATATTGAGGGCCCCCGGTTGCGACACAGCCGTTTTTCTCTCTGTATTTGAACTGCGATGTTCCGCAGGCGCAATGTTGCCCTAGCCCCAGCTGCTACATTGTGAGGGAAAGGGACCGGGCATCATAATTTTTCTACGATTCTGTGGCTCGGTTGCCATGGGCGGTCTCGAGTTTGAAAACGACGGTTGCCTTCGGAAATGCTACTAAATTTTCTACCTCTCTGGCATGGGCTTCTTTTTTATCGGGGATATCTATGCCTGTGAAAATTGTGGGAACACATGTTGAAATCCCAGTAATTTTTCGTTTCGAAATGTAGAGAATCAGGAATTCTTATATACTCCTAAAATTGGTAACTTTTATTTTATTCTTCCAGGATTTCGTTGAACTGTACCATTTTGATTTATTTTTTAGTCTGCCATTAAAATTGGCAATTTTCGTTTGTATCTTATATCGGGGTCCATGTTATTGTCAATGTTCTAATTGTTAATTTATGGAAGATATTTTTCACTGTCCATTTTTATAAATCTATGTCTGTCCGATATAAACGTTCTACAGATTTTATTAATAGAGACGTCGAGATAAAATCAGGAGGATCGTAGTGTTAATAGGAAATGACTCGTGAGAAATGGACCAAAAGGAATTACTATAAACGCGTCCAATTGTTATGCTAATTATTTCGCGCGAGCGGCGGTCGGGTCAAGAAATATTCAACAAATTGATAAATCGCGATTTCAAAGTTTCACTTTACCAGAAGAGTATCTTCTGTATTAATTATCAATCATTTCTCTGAAACCGCAAAATGGCATCTAAAAAATTTTGTTTAATTCTAAAAATTATAATAATATATATAACCTGATCTTTCGAAAATAATTTCAACTCCCTACATTTGTTTGAATATTTCCAAAATAATTCTGATCGTACTAAATAATGCGAAAATAATTCTGCCGGTAATTCTAATGTTCCAAAAATATTTTAAACGACAATTTCAATATTTCACTAACGATTCCGACGGCGAAAAAAATTATCGGAATTCCGAGAAACGTAATTAGAAGAGTGACGATGATTTCCCGGGACAGCAGTACGAAACCTGAGAACCAGATAAAAATCGTGGCCGATCGGAACGCGACTGTTCGTCAAAATTTCATGGAAATGGTGGTTCAGGAAAGGCAGAAATTTTTCGACACAACCATAAACGGGAAAAGCTGGGCCTCCTCCCCATGGGGTCAATCGAACGGATATCTAATTTGACAGAATCAAAGGCCGAAATTCGATACGATACCTAGTGCGTTTAATGGAGATATTGAATTACCGGTACACCTTAATTCGACGCGATAGGTGAAAACGGGGGAACAAATCGTCCGAATTTTTCGAAGCCTCCGGTCACGCCGACCACAAAAAACTACTTGCCTAATCCTTTGCGATATTTTTTTCCATTATTTTCCGTCGACAAATACATATATAAATATCGACATATTTGAACATTTTTCCCCATGGACCATGCCAAGATTTTGCAACCGATCTTATTGCATTTGAAAGATCGCATCTTCAAGCCGCTATCATAATTTTTCCACAATAATATGACGGGATTTGTGGATGTTATGGATTTTATTGTGGAAGTCTATCGTGGCAATTGTTATAGCATTGATGCTAGAACTTTTCGCACACCCGGTACGTGATTTGTCGGCATTTAGCAAACAGAAGTGGCATCTCGTTACGCTCTATTACCGATGAAAATGATCTGCAATAGGCGCACAATGCAGCCACCTTGACCTCGTGGCTTTACTCTGCTTTTCATCTGTTATAATTAGTTTAATCGATTCGCCCAGATACCGAGCCAGGCAAGGTCGTTCGTAGGAAACTCAATGTCATTTAATGATCACCTTCTAGTCTGCTATCTGACAAACTATTAATCCTCCTACTCGGCGTCGATGAAATTAAAACTCCATTTGCCCTAATGAAAAGACGAATCGATCGGATTTGTTTATCTGTGCTTATGAATTAAACATCGGCACGCGTGAAGTGTCGAAAGCGAAAATTCGAGAGATCGACTGACTCTCAAGTGTCGTCTCGCCTGAGTCATTCACTTTTCACAGACATGTTCTCCGCTTCTTGCGACAATTAAACTTTGCGGTCACTAATTGGCCCAACAAGTACCCGAGACATTTGCCACATTACTGGATTATCAGGATATTGCATTGCAAAATTATTCAGATGTTGTCATGGGATGCCAGCTTACTAATTTGTTGAATCATCATTTTGTCTAGTTATCAAGTTGTCATATTATCAATTTAATGAATTATCAAGGCATAATTGTCTAAGTATATAATTGTTTAATTATTCAATTATCAAGATACCAAAGTACGGATTTATTAAATTCTCAAAGAATTCAAATTCAAAATAGTAAACTTAGCAAATCATAAATGATCTATTTATAAAATGAATATTACTGAGTTACCAAACTGTGAATATTTTCGCGTGAATTATTTTTATTGCATTTTACTTTATACTACTATCTTACTTTATCAAAATTTTAGTTTCTATTTTTTACAATTAAGGACAATTATGAGGACTATACTGTGTCTCTATGGTGGTTCTCGAGCGTCGAAATTGAGTTAGGCTAGCGATTCGAACGGAAAGAAGCTGCTCATTTTTCTGGTTCGGTGCATGTACGATTCCCGTCGGTCGAAAGACCGATTTTTTCGGTCCCATTGGAGCCGTGTTCAACCATGAGGGAAGTTTCGGGTTACGGGACACCAAAAGAACCCGAGGTGCACACCGCGAACACGGGTCTACCCGTTGACGACTTTGTACGTCCAGGTAGGACCCTCCTGCACCACTTAGCTACACAAAGCAGTCTTATAAGGATTCTTCCTTAAAAAACGCGAGCCTGAACTTGAAAAAAAAACATATACACATATAAATTATTTCAAATCATTGTTCAATCTGCCGCCTCCATAAACAAGAAATAAAATAAACGATCACTACCTCATACCTATATGCCGACGCCACTTTACAGATGCAATAAACCGGCGATAAAAAATCGCACATTAAATTTTATGGTGTCGTTGTAAAGGGGAAACTTGACTCTTCAAATTCACGATATCTCAATTCCCGGAAAAAAATTGTCTATGTCCGCAAACGAGGACGAAGTTCTAAATAGAAATAAGCATCATTCTCTCGTTTTAGACCATTTCTCGACGCGGTAATATTTTTTTAATCTTATGTAATGCAAATATATTAAAACTAGAGACTTCACCCTTTAAAACGAGCTGGGATGAGTCGCGCGCGCTCACGATTTGAATTCGGTTCGCGCCAAAATTCTGGGGCCTGCGCGGCGCGTCTGCGCAGACGGCCGCAGACACGCGGAGGGCTCGTGTACGTGCACGGGTCCAGGCTCGTTCCGCTTCGAAGTGGGCCAGCTGCCCGCCGGCAACGAGCGTCAGATGTATCATTATCTCGGGCTCGCTGTTGCTATGCAATTAGAGTCCGTTAATCGGGGAGATCCCCACCTTCGCGTCTTGCCGACGCGCCTTTCGTGACGCCAGTCGATGGAGGGGGCGAGAGGAGAGGGGAGATCGGGAGAGGGAGAGAGACAGAGAGAACGAGAGAGAGCGCGAGCGAGAGTGGAGGGGATAGATAAGAGAGCGTCCGAGACGAGGACGGCAACAACAACAATAACAACAGCCACCACGTGGATGTAAGAGCGCGAGAGAACCAGCCGTTTCCGCCTGCCGGTTCTGCTGATCGTTTTTCGGGTTCTGGGAGATGCCTTGCTCGTTTTGCGCTGCGCCTCTGGACCGTAACGAAGAGGAACTTTGGCAGACAAAAGTAATAGCTTCGCCGCTCGGATACGAATCTTAATGGCCGCTTCCTGTTTCACCTTTTTTTCCCGCCGAAATTGCCCCGGGAGAAATTTGCCGAAATGTGCGCGCATGCGCGCGAATCTCGTTTGGGTCTTCTGCCATTCTGGTCGTCTTCGGTCGGGCCAACGAATTTGGGAATGAAACGAAATTCCGAGGACTCGAGATGCTTTTTAATAGCAACAAACGGGCCTCGAAAAACGTATAAAATAGATTGTAAACAGCGACCGATTTTTGCTGCAAAATATGCTTTGTATTATTACAATTTCTAGCCAAATCTCGCTAAGTTTTTATATAATGTCATGAATAAGAAATGAACGAAGCGAAGAGAAACAAAATGGTTACGCATATGGCATCAGTTTCTTTGCCACTGAATTGTTGAATTGTTTGTAACGATTGTAGTTAGATTTTTGCAATTGTTGAAGTTGAAAATTGTCGAGACGTAGACTGAGCGTTGTTGGACCGATGTCACGGTGCCGATTTTGTTGTTTCTGCTGCAACACGAAGCCAGACTGCCAATGAGACATCTCTCTGGCATCCATTAGGTGGACCCATGACCTTCGGCGCGGTTTTCGGGAAGACGCGCGCGCAGCTGGGCGGGAAAACCTAGACGCCATGTGGTTTTCGTTCATTCATGACGCACGAAGGACCGACCTTGTCTTGAGATGAATATTTGACGGAATAATAACGCTGGACCTTAGCCGACATTATTCACTCTAGAACTATAGAAATACGACTCTTTCGCTTCTTTGGTTGAGCATTCATTGCAATAACCATGACGAGAAACCTGAGTCAATTTACTATGTTAATTCTGTGTATCGTAGTAAATTAATGTTACTTTCGTTTAGAAATTAAACGTGTCTCTTTATAAATATTTAGAGGCAAAATAGATTGTCCAGAAGTGACAAATATATTGAAAATATAGTGAAAACAGTAGAAACACTGTACACTTTGATAAAAGTATCATAGGACTTCACAGATAAATTAGCCAGGAATATCCAATATTATCTAATATTGAATTATATTATATTTATATAATAAATTACTCAGTATTAAATTCCCAAACTACAGAAGATCATAAAACGAATGATCTAATTACATAAAGATATCAAAATGAGCTGTTCAATGACTACAAGTAAATGATGCAACTATCCAAAAATCCACGAAACGTGAAATCAGTCGTGTTCCAGGAAAATATATTAAAGTGGACGAGAAGTGAAGGTCCCAAGGGTTGGCAAGTGTGGTGGGATCGAGGACCGTGGACCAGAAACTGCGCAGTTAGGCGATCGCGTGAGCAAGGTTCAGGACACACGCAGGATTCGGAGGATGACGTGGATCGGTTCGAGGCCGTTCGTCCTGCGGAGGCCGCGGTATAGAAAGGTGTTGTCCCCTCCCGATGGTGTCAAAACGATCGGCAGCCATGGCCACGCGTCTATTATCCATACATTATTCAGGACGGAATCGCAATCGCCGAAAAGACTCGTTGCGAATTCAGCACGATGCACCGTGTCGCCGCGTAGCAACAGGGCCCGGCAACAGGACCTGTTTCAGCCTCTCTCTTTCAGCCATCTTTCTCGGACGAACGCCACCATGACCGCCCCTCTCGCTCCTGATCACGGTGTTTCTGTTTTCGACGGCTGTTAGGCGAGCCTCGGCCGCTTTCTCGTTAACGACGGCCGAGCGCGCCCGGGCCTTTTTGGCAGTCCGCCTAACGGAATGTTTTGCTATGGTCAACGAACCCCCTCCGGTGAAAATGCAGCTCCCCATGGCAATTTCTCCTCGTTCCACTTTATGGGAATCGCGCGCTGATGCTCGGGAACATCTGGTGCAGCGTGGAACATGTGCAACGGCTGCGGCAAAAGTGGCATAATGCGCGATGGAAAAACCGTGGGTCGAGTTTCGAGAGTTCGTTGAAAAGAGGATGTTCCGGGATTGCTATCTATGGTTACTTCAACCATGGGATAAATTTTGTTAACGCTGTAGAGACGTTTTTTTCCTTTGATTATTGGTGGATTTTCTGGGGCAGCGAAATTTTTTGGAAGAAAACTACTTAGGGCTGTTGAAAGTAGAGATCTTGCCCTTTAAGATGAGCTTAGGTAGAGCATTGCACGATTTTTTTTGCACAAAGTTGCAATGACTCGAACGCCACGTTCCGGTCTAAAATTCTGTCTCGAGATTTTCGAATATTTCTAATTTTTGAATAATTTATTAGAGATAGTAATACTTTCAAATGTTGCTGTAGGAATTCGACGGACTCTCATTTCTAAATTGGCTACACTGTGTTTGCACTGTTATATCTGTCTGACCGTGGCGTCGGTGTCTTTCAAACACTTTCACGGTTGTACTATTAGCCACGCACGAATCTAAACACAAATATACACGGGGAGAGCCTCGCAGCGTTGTGCGGCCGAGGTGTAACAGTTTCTTCCCAGAAACGTTTGCGAACGTTTGTGTACACTGTTCGTGGGTCTAATGGTCGCATACATTCGTGAAAAATCCTTCCAGTAATTTATCTCTTGATATAAATTAGCAAAACGTTGCTTCCATCCTCGCTTTCATGTCAGAATTCCACTGTACGAGTATTCTGAAAAGTAGCACCACTTATGGGGCTTAATGAAGAAGTTTTACCCTTCAAAATAAGCTAAGGTTGATCAGCATCCGATTTTTTTTCATAAAGTTACAGTAGGATGAATATTGCAAATCCTTAATTCTGTGAATTTTTTGAGGAACTGAACTATTGCGGCCTTTTGGTTCAATTCTTAGCGCAAAAGAATTTTTTTAAAGAAAGGCATTAAGGGTGCTAAAAGTAGAAGTTTCACCCTTCAAAATAAACTAAGTTACAATGTCATATGATTTTTTTTGACGGAGTTACAACAGATCAAACACAGCATACATATTCTACACTGTCTAGTAAAAGTACCATTTTTACCATTCCCATAACAATGTCTCATAAAAGTAATTAAAAAGAGCAACTTAGGTGAGCTAAAACTACGGACTCCGCCCTTCAAAATGCTACCAAATATTTCATTCAGCTTCTCCTGTTCGCAAAGATATATAAATTTAAATGCGAACAATTTCTCACCGAGACTCATCGACTTCGAAATTGAAAGTTATGCGCCGCTATTAATTAAAGTGAATTAATACCGTTCAAATGTTTCAGAAAAATTGATTTCTATTTAGCTTGGGAAGAAAAGTGTCTGAAACAATACCGAAGTTCCTCGTAAGAAGGACCCCCCCAATGGATAGGCGAGGACATTGGCGGACGAAGCGGTCTCTTCGGAACGAAACGACCAGTAAATCCGCGCCGAACGTAAGCCGAGCTTTACGACTGTAAATCTCTAATCGGCAGATCCCCGACAACACTCACGGAAACCCTGACAACTGAAAGGGCCGCACACCAACAATTTACAACGGCCCCCCGTCCCTTTTTGCCATTCGGTTCTACCTGTGCCAATACGACCAGGACAAAAGAACGCCCGACAGTTTCCAGAAAACCATATTAGCTCAACTGTACCATTGTCACCTTATCCATGGACCGGAAAACTAAGGGCTTGCAATCAGTATTCACGAGCAAAACTTTACCATACCTGTCTGCTTGAAAACGGCTTTGCTAGCGAACTGCTTTTAGCTATAGTCTCTAAGTATAACTCGAAAGGACATCATTTACCAAACATTAGTCGATTAAAATTGATTTTATTTTTAATGAAACATGTTTTTCTAATGAGTTCGCTATGATTAAGTTTTCCGATTTTTTAGCGGCTGCAATTGGCCGACGAAAATTCTAAAATAATCCGAGCAAGATCGTTGCTGCTATATGTACCTATTGTAAAAATATCGACAATGTTGCTTTGAGTTTCTCCATTGAGATTGAATTTTTTTATCCTAGCGTCGGCGAAAATTTGCAACGACCTTCTTTTGCTGATGTACAGGAGCAGAGCTCTAGCGGCTCATACCTGTGCTGGCATGTTTCCAGCGAGCAAAGTGCAGGTTTACCCTCCCCCGAGGGTGATCCCAGCATCCTCGGTGGAAGGTACGACCCTCTGAACTCGAGAAGAACACCCAGAGCCTTATCTCTGCCTCATTATCGCATCGTCGTTAGTCGTGAACTCTGGCCCCGTACCTGTTAGCAGATCGGCCCACCCCCGCTTTGGTTACCTACAACGAAGCCGAAGGATCCGGTCCGTTGCCCTCGGCGCCCCAAATCGCACCCCGTTCGCCTAATCTCGAAATATTCATCCCTTAAGCCGGTAGGCGCGCTGCGAGCAACTGAACAATGGCACGGAAAATTGGAAAATTGAAACGGGCAAAAGAATTAGGGTAGTCAGCTTTTAAGGCTGAGTAGTCTAACTTGTCGTCGATGTGTATGCCAATCGTCGCGTCGATCGGACGATTGATACTAATTGTAAGTATAAAAGTTATGGCACGATGGAGCAAACCAGCGGTAAATACGTCGTCGGTTGTTTCATGGTGTTTTAATTGCTCCGGGAACGGAAGAGCGAGCCTATGCATGACTGTGCCAGTGGTACGACTTGTTTGATAGATTATGGGGAATCCTGACCGACTAACCTAACGTGTAAGGGCTAGACGCGCCATTGGAAGAACGATGAATGAAGAAACAAACCGGTCAGGTAAATGTTATCGGCCGATTACGCTTCCAGCCGGTTTTACCTGGCGCTAGCGCCGCTACCATTACACGTAATAGATACAAGTATCGCTATCACGCTCGGCAAACGTTCAATTATGACTATCGGATGCTCCACCGATTCCCCCTAATGAAGTTACGCGAGCCAGTCCATGTTTTGTTTTTGCGACTACCGCTCCACGTGGCTTGCATAACGTGTTTCCGTAGTACTCGCAATAGTGGGATCGGAATGGAACGTTTTATGGCGTATTGCGTGGGAAATTATGGTGTGTTTGAGTCATCAACTTGCTGCATTCCGATTTGTTTACGAACTAGGAGTCGTCGAACTTGACCGAGTCCGTTTATCTTTATAAGAACGGGACGCCGCGTCTTTAACAATTTTTATCTCGGACATTGTTTACCCGAATGAGTTGATTCTTTTTTTATAATCATCGGCGAGGTCCACTCTATTGCTGAGAATTTTTTCGGATCGGAGATTCGTGTTTATAGCACTGAAAATTGTAAACGTCTCTGACCTCTCTGCAACATTGTATGTACGACTTTGGATATTTGTGATTAAGTTGTAACGTTGAAATGAAATGCTCGTTCGCCGATTGCGTCCCGGAATTTCTAACGAACGTCAAGCCGAGTTTCGGCCTTCGGGTTTACTGTGCCCGGCAAGGCCGTTCGTTGATCGAGAAAATCACGAAGAGTCACTGTTTCTCATCTCGGCCGACCTCTCCCACGCCCTTGTTATTTATTCACACGCGAACGCCCTCGCGTGATTGTTCCATCCACATCAATTTAGCAACGCGTCAATCAACGTTCTCGAGATTCAATTTGTTTTTCGGGAAAATATCGCCTTGCATACAACGAGAGCATCCCCGAGATTTTTGTTTAGAAAATTCTCAGCGATGAAGAGAGTACCGCAGTCAGCTTGGACTCGTCGCATCTGCCATAATTTTCCACGGTGTCCTAACAATTTTTGGCGCGTTTCCACCGCGAAGGATCGCAGAAATTCGTCGCCGAGTGGAAAGTCGGTTTCTCGAGCGGCTAGAAAAATGGCGGGCTTTTGTTCGTCGCGAATAATTGTATTTACGTGTGGTACCAACATCCGCCGTACGTTTGGTGTCTCATTAGTAGTCATCGGAGTTCTCCTAGACACAAGAAGTAGACAATACCCGTACACCATAAACATGAACTCGTACACTACCATTATCTTCGAACGGCGGCACCGTCGCCTTATAATTGTCCAGCAGTAAAATGCGCCGTAACACTTTTATGGGGTCTCGATTCGTGAAGCGAATAACTTAACCGCTTTAATAGGCGACCCGGTATATATATCGCAGTTCATTCACGTTCGGTGGCCGTGTTCGACGCCCTGTAAGACATTACGGTTTATTTTTCTCGCTCGCCTTCCCGACGAATTAATAGAAACCACTGGCCGCGTTTATTCGACGTTGTAAGTCAACTTCGTGATTTTTTTTACTGCCTAACCGTAACAAATTCCGTTATGGCACCTCGTCGTGCAGTTTTAATCGTGTCTACAGTATACACAAATTTTAGAATCAGTTAAAAATAGAATTTGAACTCGACAGGTGCATTCCACTGCAACCTTGTGCAACCAGTCGAACCTGTTGCGGACGTTGGCAATTTCCTTCGACTTTGTGAATTTTTTTATTAACAAACCGCTAAGAATTTCGTTACGGCACTTAATGAAGTATTTTTCTGCATCTCATAGCTGTGTTCACGAATTTTTCTATGTGGGAGAAACGAGAATCAAGTTCGACACGAGCACCTGAAAAGTATGTGGGACAACATTCGCCAGGAATGTTAATTAAAACGCTGCAAGGTAGAGTACAGCAACGGCATGACCGTTGCAACGGTGCACCCGGAATGCATAGGAGTCTGCCCAGTCGAAGGAGTCAAGGCCGTTCAAAGGAGATTTTATCCTTCACGGAGTTAGTTGCCGCGTGTTGTCTAGGTCGTGCAAGACCGAAGGCGTTTGGAATCTGGGCAGACGACTGTAATCGCTTCGGAGACTGAGAAATCGTTTTATAGACAACCGGACGCCCAGCGAGCCCACGATGCACCGTTCGTCCCCGTCCTTTCCCTTTCAAACTCTCGATATATCCTCGGAAAAGTTCGAAATAAATTCGAGTCCACTCGAATAAGCTAGACCAAATTTTCGAACAGCTTAAGTCCTGGAAAACCCTTTTCTATTTTATGGCGTAAATCACATGGCGGAGTTTCGTTGTAATATATAATACATAACATAGCACTATTAATTATATATATGATGTATAAAATATTTATTAATGTAAGATATATATTATGGCGTCAGTAGATCCGAACATTTTTGCAACAATGATTCGCGGCATTCAGTGAGACATTGACGATGGGTTCGAAGAAATTTCGAAAATCATCGATTTTCCACCTTCTTTGTTCTTTCCATAACTTCGGTATTCCACCATAGGAAGACATGGACCTGTTGCCAACGGGATACTCGAAAGTAAATAACGTTACATCACCATGGGGTCTAGCCAGGCCGGTGTCCCAACTCTGAAAGCTCGTGCCTGTTCCGACTATCTCTAACTCCCTATCGGCAGCATCGAGTCTCGCCCTCACGGACGTATTATTATACTAACCCAGACCCATACCCGATGCCTCCGAACCCTGAATAATTATCTTCGCAGCGCGAAAGAATTGACATTTTGACTGCCGCCGTCCCTCGCATACAAATCCACACGCAATTATTCGCCGGGAATTTCGACGGTGATTTTTCGCCATGTTTTTCAAGATTGTAAATAATCTGCGTACGTTTATGCAAAATATGAAAATGATTGCGACAAACACGTGTTCGGCAGAAATTACTTTTCCTCGTTAAGAATCTCAGTGAATTGAAAATGGTACATATAGAAATTAATGCCTTTTATATTTTTATTATTTCATATTTTAATTTGCTAAATATTTTTGTTACTTTCAATTTTTCTAATATTAAAACATAACTTTGGCAATCTTTAAAGTTTCGAAATTTCTCCGTAAGAAATTAGAAACCGGTTATGTCGAGTAGATTGATAACACCAGCGTTAAAGGACGATTTCCCATAAATTTCCCGGGATGGTATTACACCCCCATGAAAAACGAATGTGCTACAAAGAATTTTCCAAAAAAAATGCGACAGTGTTGATCTGCGATCCGCGAATTCTAGCGATTGCGAGATGGCCGGCGCGATTCGATCGTCCGAAAGCGGGCATCGGGGACCGATAACCGCTTGATAAGGGGCAGGAGGGGGCCGTGCAGGGGTGTCGACGGCGCGGGGGCCCCGGGGCACGGGGGAGGGCTTGGAAAAAAAGCGGTTAAACAGCATGGGGAACGGCTGCCTCTTCCCGAGAGGGCCGCGCGCCGGTTATTCGGCCTGCGAATAATAATCATTGGGGGGCGCCCCTCTGCTCCGATTGCTCTCTCTCGCTCTTCTCTTCCTCTCTCCTCCTCTCTCTAGACGGCGCGGCGGTCCCGTGGATCTCCTCGTCGGCCGCTGCATAGCAACAAGGACCGTTTCTCTCTTTCTGAGCGCCGCCGGAGTCTCAGATCGCCATAAGAGAGGGGGAAGAAAGACTAAATACGAAGAGAAAAAGAGAGGGAGAAGAGTAAGAGCTAAGAAGGAAGAGAAGAGAAGAGAAGAGGGGGAGAGAGAGAGAGAAAGCGAACGTGGAAACAGAAGGGGGAAAGAGAAAGAAAGAAGAGAGATGAGAAACGTGAATGCGGAAAGAGCTGACAAAATCTCTAGGTGGCAGAAGATGGGGGAGGAACGGCGATGGGACAAAAGGACCTCGGAAATGGGAAATCCCGGGCGAGCATAATGAAATTAGGCGACTTATTTTGTGGAAGCTGAGAGCTTGACAAGGGATGCTATTTATCTTGCGGGATTGTGCCGAAGCGCTTGGAGATGAGTTCTTTTTTCTCGAGGACGAAACAACCCCTAGAGCAGCGACAGTAATTTATTATCCTAAGTTTTAATTAGTACCTGTGCTAATCTATCGGGTTGGCTGCTTTTACAATCATGTTAAAATTTGTTTAAAATATGTGACAAAAATGTGAGAGTATTGGATCGTTTAGGATGCGAAACAACCCCTAATGGAGCTAACAATGTTTCTGAAGAATTCTCCCTGCAATTTTTCAGATTGTTGCTACGATTTAAGCTTGCAAAAAGATTGAAATTTAATGGAATCGATGTGGAGTTTAATGTGACTATGACACCGGGAGGGCCTGATTCGTTAGAGGTGGTATTGTGCGGATCGTATTACGGACACGTTGATTTGGTATTCGCCAGCGAAAGTTACGAAACACACGGAAATCGCAGGTATAAACGAATTTAAATGTGTTCCCGAAACCACGCAGTCCCTTCGGACTCGGACTCTGTTCTAAAATCCGATGGCTGTTCGCGTGATTAATAATCCGTGACCCACTCTGTGTAATTTATGCGATTTATGGGCCCTTTGATGTCACCGAACCTATAAAAATCAGATAATTCACCTTTCCGAACTGTTTGGCATTCATTTGCATACGATTCCAAGGTGAGAACTGTATCAGTAGCCTCCAAACACATGTTATACGTTGTTAACAAATTTTAACGTAAACCTAAAGTGGGAAATAAAAATTTTAAGCCACTGAAAATGATATTATAGATAAATTGGAAATTGGAATGCTCCTCTAAACTAAGTGAGAGAAAATTCAGAATTTGATACTGTAGTTTAAGTAATTATTTTTATGGTAATATACGGTGTGAAAATAATATTTGAAAATATTATAATAAATACTATTAGGTTGGTGTATATGAAATCTCGGATGTTTAAGTAAATACATAAAATTGTATATCTTTTTTCAAAAGCTGTTGATTTAATCAAAATATACCCCGTTTGCTTTACTACACCTTTTTCAACGAGATTTCAATACGGAAATGCCTGTCTTAAACAAATTCTGATCTTTAATAAACTCTGACATGGAATATTTCAGACTGTCTTCATTTATATATTATTTAGCCCGCAAAAACTCGGGCAGATTTTGAGCAGTTTTAGGACAGCGTTGCCAATTTCTTTCGCGAGCAACGTCCCTCAAGTATTCACGAACTCTTCACTAGTAACTACACGTTGTTCGGCTGAAGAAAGTGACAGCGACCTGTCATAAATAATGTCGGGATTAAGAGAAATAGAATGAAAACTAGCATGAAAAACGTAAACACTTGAGTTTTTCTTTTTTCTTCTCTGACGTCAGCTCTCCGATAAGACGCCAGTAGCTTCGCCCTCGGCGCGTGGCTGTCCATTACCCACCGCGAAGCATGTTGAACAGCTCTGCCTTGTATGATACCAAATTCAGACTAGTTACAACCATAATCACGCGCTTGCATTTTACCGCATTTTCTTAACTTCCCTACTAGCTCTCGGATGTTAGAGACTATTAACCCTTTGCGCGAGACTATTAATCCTTTCGAAGCCACTTCCACGGGAAATCTGAAATAAATCTTCTGGCTTATAGTATTTCTATCTTATGCGATAAAGCGCATTGTATTAGGTTATGTCAGGTTAAATAACTGGAAAATAACTAGAAAACAATGTGATATAAAAATAAAATTAAGCAAAGTAGAATGGAAGGTATTTTAAAGATATGTAGATGCATATATGCACTCGGTATCGTCGTGAGTAAAAAGATGCTATTGGATAATGTCAATGGGCACCTTTTCTTCCAACAAACGGCCTCATTATACTTTCCCAAACGGGAATTCCGTAAAGTCTACGGAATCACTATCACAATCGAAGTTATCTGGTCATTGTTATTTTTATCAGCCCAGTGTTCACAGCCCCCTCCCCCATGTCTTTCCCGTATCAGAGACACAGTTCCTACTGTTTACCGAGAACACACAGTATATCAATTTCTAATATTTGTTAATTCGAAGACACACAGCGAATGAGCGGTGTCCGTCAATGGACCCTTTCTACGAGCTCCCATAGATAAAATTGTGGCCCGATAAAGGGTGACAAACACACATACACGCAGTTTCTCCGAACAAATGTTACCATTCATTAGAGTCAATGAAAATTATAAAAGCAACAGACGCAGAGACATCATAAAAACTGAAATCAAAGACATTTCCTTTGTTTTTATAAGAAAATATTTCTCTTACTGTCACTAGAATTTCCAAAATATGGTAGAACATTTGTTATTATTTTAAAAATTGAAGCCGTATTTTTGGCGCAGGAAAGAGTAGAATAGTGTTATTAGAATTATGAATTTGTTATGGGAATAATTAATTATTAAACACTATTAGAACTATAAATTGAACTTTAATCAGAACTTTAATTATTTAAAGAAAGGTATAAAATACGTCCTTTTCATTTAAGATATTTCAGGTAACTAACACGAATCAATTCAACAAAAACAATAACGATCAGAAGAGATTCAATAAACCATCGCATGCTTTCACATCTTAAACATATTCGGTGGTAAATAATAATTTGATTGATTTTTGCATTTCAACTTATTTGTTGAAATTCAACAAGTGTAAAAGGCATTTTACCATTTTGAAAATTGGACATGATTTGAGGCCATATTGATGCAGCGCCATGGAATATTGTTTATACCACGCGATGGTAAAGAAAACAATTTCGGACGGTCGAACGATTTATCATGTGTTTTTATTTGTTATCGTACTAGTGAATGAGAACGGTTCGGCGGCAGTGGATGCAGCACAATGCGAGGCAAAAGAGTGGTGCACACACGCAGGGAGAAGTTCGAGTGCATGAAAGAGAACCGAGAGAAACCTCCCCTGCTTAGAATGATAAACCTCGCCGCAGCGCCAGCTGTCCACAGAAAACGTTTTTGTTCACGCTTTCTCTCTTTTTCCTTTTGCACTAACGCCGCCACCCTCGCTTTCCAGAATATCTCCTCCGTCTTATCTCCAGTTCAATTCATTTTTCAACAGTGCCCTTTTATACACATATATACAAATTAGTCAGCGCCAGAACTTCTCGTTTCGCTCTCTGCCGTATCTACGATAAACAATTAAAAATTACCATGTTTACCATTTGCCAATTTTACAATTTTATCATTTGACAATGTTACCATTTTATCATCTGACAATTTTGTCATCCAATTGTCAACCTATATAACAGTACTATCAAAATTTAAGAATCAATGAGATTAGAGAGTGAATTAAATATTCGCCATATTTATATCCTCTTATTTAATTTTTCTATCTCATTAACAAAATCCGAATGCTGTTTAATTCTGACCAACATTATTGAGACGCTGTGAAAACACCATGATCACGTTCAGAGAGATTCCAATGCTTAAAACGTATAGATCGGCTCGAAAATTGTTCCCAAGAGGGTTTCCGTTGATCATGCTCGCTGTAGCAAGCAGAGAATTCAAGAGAGGCGGCCGGGACCGCTTAGTTAACAAGAAAGGAAGCAAAGATAAAAGGGGGACCCACAACTAAGACACATCTACGCAGTTGTAGCTGCTACAGCTGCTTAGAATTTAAGCCACGTGGCTTGCAACAATGTTCCCTAGGCCCTTTCCTGAATACGAATGCGCCACGACGCTTTTCCATTCAAGATCTTGTTACGTCACTTCCGTTTGCAACTATGTGCACCATATAAATTTTACACCTTTATTATCATCTATAGAACACAATGTTTACTGTATTAATAACAAATACTGTGTTTTAATACAAAAAAATAAGGAAGCGAAGAGTTAACGAAGAAAATAGTAAATGCATTGAAGAAGTGCATCAAGGGGTCTCTGGACCGGGGTCCAGTGTTTCCCATAAGTTTCCTCCAACCGGTGGGTCGCTGATTATTCGACCCGACATCGTTCAAGAGTATCCATGAGAAGGAAAGCCGATAAATGCCGGCAGAATGAAAGGGAAAAGCTGAGGGCTGCTGCCGGTGGTTGGCCCGTAAAGGGCGGGGGACACCCGTGGTAGATACCGAGACAGGGACGCAGGAATGCGCGACAGCTGCCCCTATATCCCATGGGTTTGCTTTTCGAACCCTGTAAGCAGGATCGACGAGAGATAGAAACCAAATATCCACGAAGAAAACCAAGAAAAATCTGAGGAACAGCTGGCCGAAAGGAAAAAATAAGATAACATTCGTCGATATGAAACGACACGATTAAATTAATTAAAATAAAGTAACAAAATGATGTGATAAACGAAGCTAATAAAATTGAATAAACTGAGATTCGCCGGCTTGGTTTTGAAGCGAACAAGATGGTGGACATCTTTGGAAGAGTTTTCTGCACCGAAGGATGTTTGCACACATACGAAACATCACCTCGGATTATCATGAGTCTGCAGAGTCGTTGCTATCTATTCACAGAAGGGTGAAAGGGTTTCTGCAACGGCGACACGCGTAATTCTCCGCGCCCGTTACTATGCGAGATAACATCCTTCGAGATTAGAACCGGGGACTCAATTCGTATCTCCGCCGGAAGTAGGCGACACACTGTGTCTGCTTTTTAGCTACACCGTCCGCGAATTCGTAAGAGCAACGATAAAAGAAATCGGGCATTGTTTATTTTTGGTGCAAATAAATGGGAAATTGCAAATTATGAATTAGTAGCGTGTGCAGAAAAGAGTGCCTTAACGGAGGAGTATTGATTTTGAACTGTAGGATACTTGTAGTGTTTAGTGCAGTATTTAAACAAGCACTGGATAAACAAAGGGAGGCTAACAAAAGGAAGAGGCACAGGAGGATGATTACACTGACGAGATAAGAGGAAGCAGGTGATACCGAAAAAAGGAAAAGTCGTGGACGACTAGGAAAGTCTAAAAAGAAAACTCGGGATGACAAGGGATCGGCACGTGGTGCTCACGTGCGCGCAACAATGTGTCCTATGCATGCTGTGCAACCCTCTTTTTACTTGCACTGCTGCACAAATATTTGGAGCATGGGTCCCCAGTATTTTTAATTATTATCCTAGCTACTATTCTTACTTATTTTTTTAAACTATTATTATGTAAAATACAACTCTGTAAAATCATCTTGTAAAATTAAAATCTGTAGGAAGATATACAAAGACCTATTCAATATTATTGCCCCAAATAATTCTTTGTATTATAAAGAAAATGTCATTAAATTGCTCAGAATATTTTTTTCAAGCAACTTTGAGAAAAAGCACCTTGAATTAAATTTTGTAATTTAGTTCGCCTGCATTGGGCTCGAAGGAACACGTCTGCTAACTATGCAGAGTTCGTAGAAATTTTCTGAAGGATGTAGCTAGCCATCCTGCGCATCTGGAGGGTTGAAAATTTGACCTGCATCCGTTTAGGATGCTTAGGAGAGGCGAGGGTGTGCACCGTCCCATGGCCTTTCTGAAGAATGAGGGACAGGACACTCGAAACCGCAAGGGAGGAAACCAGAAGATTCTATAGGGTTCTCTGGCTGCCATGAAAGAGGACGGGAAGCAACCATTCTCCGTTATTATACTGCCATTTACGTATTCCTTGCATCGAAGCTGAACTGAACGTATTTCCACAAAATGTCTACTATTTACAATATCTAAAAAATTATCGAATGACAGTTTAATAAAATATTTACTATAATATATAACATATATTACTATAATATGTAACATTTAAATATTTAATTCCATTTAGCTACGCTAATTTGGCTTTTATTGATATTTTTACTGAATAAATCTTTGGACAATTTATTAATTTTTTTTTGTCAATATCTATTGTTTTAGTTTTAGTGATGTTGAAAAATGGTAAGATTGCATTTTCAGTGGAATGCACTGATTCTGAGGCGGCTGCATTTCCATTTACCAGAACCAGGTGCAACTCGTGATATTTCTTCCGGCGTGATTATCCTGCAGGCACACCGTTGCAGCTGTCGTTTCGATGTTGGCCATGTGGCCGATACCTTTGTCGTCTGTCTACGGTGTCTATAGTAACTGCCATTCGACTGTTTTTCAGGATTACTCAAGCATGAAGAAATTGTTTAGAACATTCGCCCAGTAAAAAATATCCAGACGAACTCTTCACTTTAATACAATTATTCGAATCGATTGCAATTATTTTTAAAATATTTTGTATCACAGTTAAAAGTGCAACAAAAATAAAGTAATTAAATAAAAATGAAGGAAAGTATTTATTACTTAACGTTTGGCTCTGTTCAGCATTTTTACTTACGTATAAAATCCGTAAATATTTTTCGTAGTATGTTACAGGAGATTTCACGCAAAATATATTGTGCACAATTCCAAGATGGCGCGATGCACGAGGCAATTTCTCTCTTCAGCGGGCACGCCCGTACAATTTAATGGGCCTATCGCGGTCCAGACACACTCTTTTTTCTCGAAAATTGTTCTTAGAAGCCCGAAACCACGGGCCGGGGTCGATGCACGGTAATTGCAGGTTGCAACGCGATGCACCGCACCGCAATTTACGATTTCGAGCACGAAACCGATGAAGCATCCCTTTCAATTCATTCGGCAACAATATTGTTAATAAATCTTACTCGGGAGTTCGAAATTACCATTGTTAAAATAGTGATAAATTATATTCTAACATATATTAAAAATCTAAAAAGTACGTAATTTAAAGATTTAGTTCGGAGATTGTAACAAATATTTTCTATATTTTCTACAGTGGCCTGTTTCAGTTATCTATGCGACTACATTGTAGGACAACCGTTTTAACGTACCTACGATATTTGTTTGAATTTTCCGACTGTTAAATCGTTTTTCTGTTTAATGACGGCGGTCCCCCAGCGCGATTTCATGCGTTTACAGAGGTATCGTAGCATTCCTGGTCTTTTTGCGCTTGTGCTGCTCCGGGAATCGTGGGACCTGAGAGCGCTCGGGTGCTCGTTATTACATACCAACAGCCATCGAAGAACAAAGACTGTGATCACGATCTCGATACCATCGATCTCTCGACCCTTTTATCGATACTTCATTCAAATTAAACAAAAAAGTAGCGTCGCAGATTCAAGTCGCCCAAATATTTGTCGATATAACATCTTATTAGAAACTTATCTATCTTTACTCTCTTTTTAATTACAAAATGACCGATTATTCAAAATAACTAAATTAAAAATGAATAATTAAAATAATGATGAGAAACGAATAATTATCAAAAATAAAATGACTCAAAAGAGTGATAAAATAAATGAAAATGAAATGGAGCGGAAGGAAAATAAAATAGAACGAAATAGAATTAAAGCGTGGAATCAAAAATTCCTCTATGAAATATTATTTTGGTTTAGAGATTCCAGTGCCAACGGACTTCCTATCGCAGCTCGAGAGGCCAACGTTATCGGCTCGCGAATGTACATTGTAAACCCGACCTGATACGTCCTCGAGGGACTTCTGCACGCGGCTTCTGCGAAATCCTGCAAGCAGTTTCATGCGGCGCTTATCCTTTTTGTAAACGATAAAAGTTTCATTGGGTTGCAGGGGTCGCGCCTCGTATCGGATGGTGCTTACGTCTCGCCTACAAATGCGCCTCCATCTTGAATTTCATGAATGCATTATTATTTCTTTGCGTCGTCTTTGTCGTTGACCGCGGCCGGTCATTCATTCCTGATGCGATTTCGCAGAAATCCGCGCATCCTGCGTCGTAAACTCGCATTCGAGCAGCCACGATTCCAAAGAAAAAAAAAATCGGAAAAAATTCCCTAGAATACCGAACGTTAATTGCAACGCCCTAGATTTTTCTCAAAATTTTGAGATCCAAGCGGACAGAGAAAACCGTACTTTACGAAACGCATTTCCCATTGAATATCGATAAGACGAAATATGCGATATGGTAGGTATTTTTGTAGATTTACTGCGAGGTGTTGAACGGAAGAGTCGCGAAGAGAGCCGATAGTCCGTTACAGTGCAAATAGAAACGGTATAGCAATTTTGTCGGTTTCATGGGTTTTGCCATGGTCGGGAAACGACGCAGCGGCATTATCAGGTACGTGTATTGACCCAGTAGCAGCTGGCCAGGTGCGCGGCTTGTTTCTCGGTGTTTCATGAAGCGTAAAGTGGTCTGGTAACGGTCGGCGAAAGGGAGAGCGCAAGATATCTTTTCGCGTAAAAGCGAGCAAAATGAGCGCCGTGAATGAGCCTAGCTCCGCAGAACACGCGGTTACGGTGTACCGTACAGTCCGCCAGATAATCTCCGGAGAAGCGAATGCGTTCTCCGTTGCGACTGCACAAGATGCGTTCCGTTTCAATTAGAAATGCAATCGCGCAATCGTTAGCTACCTAATTGAATCTTATCGTCTCTGGACTCGCGAATTCGTTCAATCAACCATTCATCGCTGCAATCCCCCCCGTACACGATCCACGGGATGCAATAAACGCTTGGTGCAATTGCTGCACGCAAAACGGTGCTGCAATTAGACGCACTTCTATTACTTACTCAAAACTACCCCTATGTTTTAAACTAAATAATAAAAATCGAAAATTTGACGAACTTCTTGTATACACGCACTCCAGAGACTATGTTTAAATATGCTTAAAAAATATATTCAATTGGATTGCAGTAAACATTTAGTATGCTAGGGAATTTCTCTCGATTTTGTGGTTCGAAATCGTGGCAGCAAAATATTCGAAAACGTGGAGAATCGAGAGATTTGTGGGGCTGTCAATTTTTTAAGAGACGTGTTGCAATAGTTATTAGGCTTAAACTATTTTTTACCGTTCAGTAGAGTATGCCGGATGGTAAAAAAATGGTGACCAATTTTTCGGAAGAGATGGTTAATTACTACGACCGGTGGTTTTAGAGTGGGTCGCGCGATCAAAGGTAAGAACGAGATCCGGCTGAGCGGAATTGGCCGTGTCACCGGTGGAAATTTCGAGGCACCCACCGGAAAAAGGACTTGGAAGGAGACTTCCTTGGAGCAGGAAGTCGCCCGCACCAACTGTCATCTTACAAAGCTATTCAACGGTTTCTGCTGGCCGTTGCTAATTATCAAGCAACTACTTCCTTCCTTCGACGCTCGCCTTTCCCTCCGAGCTCTTCCTCCTTTGCGCACGATTCCGGGGAAACTAGGGTCGGGGGTTATCCCGTGATCTTTGATTCCGGAGGGACAATAAAAAATGGCCAGCAAAAACTGTCCAGCCACTTAGAACAACTGCGATTAATTTAATCGCGGGAAAATGATCTTTTTGGAAACACCGTCTGCGCCGCAAATGCCAAGAAAATGGCGAAAGGTGGCAAAGAAAAATGCCAACGAAATAGCAAGGAAATGACGCAAGAATTTGAAACAATTTTTGCGTGCACTATACAGCGTCAAATTTCGAAAATTTCATGGAATTTTTCCGTTGCGTGAACCGCGGTGCCAGAACGCGATCTTTTGAAACGTGTAAAGTTACACCGTGCGAAATTCTCAGGGTGTTTCAGTTATCTGGTAACGAAACCTTACGGAAAAAAAAGCGAAAAAAGTTATGGGAACCACGAAGAGATTGGTGTCTGAATTTCTCACCGCGAGACGACTTTCTATGGCATCCCATAGATTGGCCAAGGTTTGGACCGAAGCTGAGGGGTTATCGTCGCCTGAAAAGTTCGCAATATTCGATTTACCATAACATTGCGACAAAAAAATCTTCAAAAAATTTTGAAGCTTGAATTCTCTACTTTCGCGGACCTAAGCGACTTTTCCTAATTAAAATTCTTTCGCACCGAAGAGGACACTAACATAGAAACCTTTTCCAAAATATTATTCACCCCGAACCCCTCCCACATTTCCGACTATTTCCAATTACAAAAAAAACTGTATAGGGTTGCACTATAAAAGCAATTAAAAGTAAAGCGTTTAACCTTTGAAACAAGCCTAGTTGCATCATCAACCGACCATTTTTCACAAAACGATAACGGTTTAAACATATGGAAGTCGGAGGGACATCGAGAGTTGAAGAATTATTTAAACAACTTAGGGTAGAAATATTCAGGAAACCTTTACCTTCGTGAATTTCCAATTGCATTCCGCGGGGGTGGGAGAATTTGTTCCCGAGAGTCGTAACGGCCTGTGCGAATTTTCTGGTCGATTTTCGCGGTAATGGCTTCGAGAGCCGATTTACCGTGTCGCTCGAACTCGGCGTGCCTCGTAAAAAGGACAAAGGGGCTGGCAAGGCCCTTGGTTCTTTGTTGCAGCGCACGGAATACTGTAATATATTCGCATTGTTCTCCGCGGCCGGTTTTTGCCGGAGGGCTGCGAAGCGGCGGCTGCAAAGGCCAAAGATTCGTAGCTACGGAGAGAGAGAAGGGTCCGAGAAGGACCTAACTTCTCCCTTCGTATCGATCCTCCGATTTACTTTATTGGGGAACGCACCCCGGGGCCACACGGGCCCCGTGTCTGTATGAAAATGTTAACACGCGCTACCTCCGCGAGAGCGCAAAATATATTTATGTGGAGGTGAACGGCGAGATCGGCATCGTCCAGGGACCGCGGTAGCGCGGTTCAATGTCAATTATGCTAAATCGATTAATATAACGTCTCATTTTGGCCGCTATTTAATCCCTCTTCGACCGGCAATTCGAATATTTTCTCACAATTTGTTAACATTCTAGTTAACAGAACCTACACGGTGTCGACAGCTTCACACAAATTAATTTTTAATTATTGCTATACTGGCCAAATATTTATGGCACACAAGTTGCCCCACGGGGCACTGCAACGGATCCGTTCGTGCCAAGGGCTGCGAGGCAACGCCCCCTCTGAACTCATAACGAAGTGGGAACAACGAGACCACGCCTTTCGACATGAAGTAGAACCTCGATCTTTAACATTTAGGTATCTGATTATTCCCAGGAATAACGATGAATAATTTATGGAAAATAAAAAGTAATTAACTGTCAATTTTTAATTCGAATAATCGAAGTCCACTGTATTTATACACAACGAGAATAGTAAAAATGAATTCTTCGGGATACTTTGCGTGCAAAGAACAACGAAACTACTACTTCCAAAGCACTGTACACAGTGGAAGCAACATGTCTCAAATGGAGACATTATTACAGATCTATTCCACCAAGTATAATACTAATTTTGTTTAGAATAGGTTCAGCAAGAGGAACTAATGTTAGCGCAACTTGCCGGCGTGATAAATGAATTCGCGCGATACTTGCAACACATTAGCGCCCTCTGATCAAGATACTAAATGAGTACTTTGTTATCATGGCGCACATAAACAGGGACCTTGAAGTGCCGACTATCCTAGCATCGCTCTCTCGCTCCTTACGAAGAGAGGCAGAGGGAGAAAGAGAGGCTTTGTTATCGCGGAGCTGTAACAAAGCCGCCACCTGCCCCGCAATCTACTGGTATCGCGACGAGAAATGCATACTCTTGTGCTCGCATCATCAAGGTGAGACACGCTTAATTCACCTTCGCGAATGAGGGAACATTTTGCCCCGAATATGCGGGGATCAGAAATGAATCCGAAATGTTATTACGATTTTAAATGACTGTCGGATCCGTTTGGGATAATAATACGAAAGATCCGCAAGATGGTTTTTTCAGTTCCGGAATTAATTGCGTTTCTTAAATAAGTAATATGTTACTTATTTAAATTGTTCCCTTGGCAACGGTAGGGAGCCATTACAACAAAGCGATTATGCTCAAATGATCCTCACAATTCATTACACTGAAATTATTCTAAGTCACGTGGTCGAGTTGCGGCGTTTCAGAGAGCAAATCACTATAAATCAATGTCAAGAAGGTGATCGCACGAACAGAACAATTATCTTCAGTTCGAGAAGTTCAATCTTGTGCAAATTAGTTCTGGAAGACCTACACTACCGTTCAAAAGTTTCGGCATTGTGATGTCTCTGGTTAATAAATATTAGGCTTCTTCAATCAACTTGCGATTGAACCAATATCGGGACCCTGCACCGTTCCGTATGTTTTGCAATTTGAATCTCTGTGAACTTTTTAGCCTTTCAATTTTCTTGTTCCGGTTAATTGGTTTCAAAACGATTCGAGTCTCAGGCGTGAATGAGAATTACAAGGAATTGGCCTGTGGAGGCAAGATACAAAATTTAACGAGTAATGGAAAAATTTTCGAAAATTTGTTTAAACGGTTTACAAACTTTTGGTCGTTAGTGTATACACTGGTCACTTCAAAGAAACCGTGGGCTAGATGATTACAGCCGCATGATTATTCCCCGAATTTCTGTCCGCGAAAAAAACAATCGTTGATGGGCACCATGGACGTCAGGAGAGAGAGAGGGAGAAAAAAAATCGGCAACCTAATTATAGGTTTCAGTAGCTTTGCTTGCTACATTCCTCATTGAACATTTTGGCAGTGTAGATCATTAATTGTCGATTATGGAGAAAGTAGCTTATTAATAATTGTCCTGAGCCAATTAATCACTTTTTATCGTGCGTTATTCTTTGGCCCGAAATTCTACTCAATATGAACAATTTTAATGCTAATCGAATTTGCTTAATTGAAACACTGTCTACAGTTATTCCCAACGATTCGAATCGATCTTGATCGCGATACAAAGTCTCTAACCGTGGGTTTCAAATATCTCTACCCTACACCACCAACCATAAACCGTCAGATATCAATACAAACAAGTCACTCGAGCCGTTCAAGTGTAGTTCTATACGTATACAGAACTGTGAGCTAAATTTCACGTTATGTGCATCTGATATAATTATAAATATCAGTTACATATTATGGCAATTACATTATGACCTATCCTCTATTCAAGAGAACTACCAGCATTTAAATTATACAATTTGTACTTTCTAATTAATTTAATTACTGATTGGTGCAATTAAATTGCAATGCAATTGAAATAAGATTTCAATGCAATTTTATATACATATAATCATATGCAATAAAATTATACTGCAACTGGATTAGAAATATTAAACAGATCTCCACTTACCTTGACAAATGAGTGGAACTTTACTTTGCTGGGTGAAACTGGGGGACTGCTAGATCGTTGTTGGTTGTTTGGCACCCTCAACAGGTTCTGCACCTCCAATAAACATCCCTTCTTCGCGTACCTACTTTTTGGACTGGCTTGAAGACCCATCTCCATCTTGTCCTTCTTTACAATTCTCAAATTCTCCTTTGCATTCTGCCTGAGTATAATATGAGTCAGCCTTCTAGTATTAGCCTTGAAATCGCTGTTACAAATTCTCCTCCATGTCTTGGACACCATACTAATTGAGCAGAGATCCTGAGGCCCAAGATAGGAGAGGATTTTAGATACTGTCCTCCAATGATTACTCTTATCCCCTAAAAGTGCCAACATATCAACTGTTCTTCTTCCAGTGTAATCTGGAGTTGCTCTGGCACGATGCAACAAGGCATTCTGAGAGAAATCTAGCCGTTTGGGCTTGATATCTGCAATGGAAAGCTGGCTGAGCTTATTATTGTCAGCAGAGGTAGGACTGGCTGCTCTACAACTTGGAGATACAATGATCCTTGGTGCAGGGCTTTTAGGTTTAGGTGCATGAGGAGTACTCTGGGACACAACGGCTAGATTCATCTCTACATCTTCCTCAATGGGCTCGCATGCCACAAACGAGGAAGAGGGTACAGCAGGTGAAGGTGGTGGTGACAGCAGATGCAGCCTCGAAGCAGGGGTTATAGGCACTGTGGTTTTCCATGTTCTACGTTTGCATCCCAAACTATCGTCTATCGATTCATAATTGTCGCACAAACTCGATTGATCCAGCAGACTATCTCTTCTCGAATTCTCCGACGTTTGGTTTAATTTATGCTTGTACCTCTGGGTGCGTTCGGACTGTAAAGGGTCAACCCTAGACCTGTGATGCCTTTTGGAGGAGATGCAGGACAGCCTTGATCTGCATCCCGAGATCACAGGAGTAAACGAGTGAGGAGTTAGCGTCTGGTAGCCGCTGTCGACGCTGTCATGCGAGGTGCTCGAGTGCATCGTCTCGCTGATGTTTATACTCTCCATCGAATTCATTTTTCTCTCAATTCTTTAGACTGTCAAGTAGCATATTAGTTTTGACGTTTCATAGATTCGTTGCGCCCGACAAACCGAAAGTTTCACCACGCTCCCCTCTCGACATGCTCACGTGCGTCGCGCGGGAAACTGGCAGACAACATCGAAGTCACTTCTTCGTGTTGAAAAGATAACTAAAACCGAAAAAGTCAGCACGTGACAGAGCCCTTAGTCGATGCGTGTGTTCCAGATTGACATTATACAGACTGATTACCACCTTCAATCACTATTTGGATCACTGTCTGATGAAGCGAAGAAACAAGCGCACCCGATCCGTGTGACCGTCCACGACGACCGCCTCGAGAACTTTGAAATCTGTTTATCCGTTGCCCCACCGTGCAGTCAACGAGGACCGATCGGCCAATCAGCGTGCTCGTCTCATCCCGCCGCTCGTTGCCAAGCACTCCTATTGGCCGGAGAGTTTCGGGCCTGCGCGCGACGCTGTTCCCTCTCGCGGCCGCCACTTCACTCACGTGATTCTGTTGCTGGGGAGACCTTCTTGATTCTCTCTCGCCCTGAGCGCGCTTATGACAATGTTAAGTCTGTTCAACGATGTTTTTGAAAAAAAAAAAATTTACCAAAGAGATGTTATTCTTGAATAATTTTTCAATATATAATATCAATATATAATAATTTTTCAAGTAGATTTTTAGGACGAACAATAATTCAAATCGGAATTTTGATTGCGGAAAAATGAATGTTCTAAATATCAATTGAAATCTGAATAAATTGCAAACCTACATCTTTTGAATTACATCATTTTATTTTGATATAGACAAAGATCAAGTGAGAACACTTTTGATCTTTCGAAAGTTATTGGTGGGTCGGTGAAACTGAGCCCGTCGGTGACGTTTTTGAATTGTTTGCCACTCTGACGCAATGTTCGAGCAATTTCGACAAAAAGAGCTACAAAAAATATGATGATTAAACGTTCTAGAATACGATGTCTCGATACGATCTTATGGGAACGTTATTGATTGTCCTTTTTTAAATATTGTCTTCGGGACTGTATTCAATCTGCTTTAAAGTGAACATAAGATACATTGTAGATGAAGACTAATCTCGATATACATACATGCAATTAGCAGATTGTTTTTAAATAGACTCTTTTAAACTATTCTGAACATTTTACACTGCACGTGTGCCATTTTTCTTAAAATATTTTTAGGGAACCGTTTACGAGAACTTCAGACTTTTGCGAAGTTCAGCAAAGCACGGAAGAGGAGCGTTATAGAGGGAATACCTAAAACAATTTCGTGACGTAAGAATCTATGTCGTTGATAGGAACCTAGACGAGTTACCCACCGTATTTTTTCTATTACCATACCCATGTCGAAACTTTCCTTATCAACTGAAAGTTACGCAGTGGAACACGTAGATTTTTGTTGTAGAAATTACCATGTCGCGTTATATCACATTATACCATGTACGTTAATATTTAAGAAATTTAGGCTTCTTACTGAAACTTCGATCATCTTCCAATGATTGAATTTTTGAGTACAAGAAATTCTTGTTCTGCACATACAATATGCTTTATACCATATCTTTCATTATACGTAGCCAATAATTTATTTCAGTTCATCAATTATTCTGGTTTTTAGCAATGTCGGTATTTCAGAATAGATGACACGGAACTGTACATGGTGTCCAGTCTACTCTAATACTTTGTCTACGGTCCATATGAATCTTAAGTTTCTATAATCGAAGCTCAGTTGATAAGTAGGTAACTGACAACTTGTTACCTTGGAATAACTATTATTTGACTCTCTATGGAAGCATACAAATTTTAATAACGACGTGTTATCCAAATAAACGCTGCAATAAACGACAAGCTGTAAACATATTGTTGGATGACATGACAATCAGTAAATATATTAAGTACCAGTGATTCTTGTCACGTGATAAACTATCAGGAAAACGCAATAGACTTCGGACGATCTGCGATGTCAATAGACGGAATGACAGAACAAAAATTCCTTGTTTCATGATAAACACTGTTCTCGCATGCTTTAGCTGTGTCCACAACACAATTGCTTTGAAATTTATATGCATTTCCATAGCCACATTTGTCAAACATGGAATTAGTAAAGCGAGAGGTAAATAATGTTTCCTTGGCTTCTCTGTGTCCCAGTTGTCAAATGTAGACTGTCCCAGGTTTTAAGGAATATGCTTTGTTAACATTTCTACAGATGTGAATAACAAAAATATGTTATATGCATATTAAGTTGTACAAAGTTCCCTTAAAATTCTGGCATAGTAATAGGCTTGTGGTTAATATGACATAATGTTTATTTATACTTCATACTTCTAGAAAAAAGGAAAAAAAATTAAACAATTAACTATAGATGATGATATACCAGAAGCTCCAACATTGGAAGGGTTTGAATGTTTGTTTGGGGAACCGCCTACACATTATCCTAAGGGTGAAGGCATTGAAAATATGGAAAGTGAATTACATTTTGCTGCCATTGACTCAGAAATATATGACCAAGAAAATGCTGCACTAGCTGCAGGATGTAATTTACAAGTGACAAATGATAATGTATTTATATTTTCCGAATATCTTGAACTTGTAAATATCTGTATCAAGATCTTATTAATCTATAAAAATTTTAGGATGAAATTAATGCTTCAGCACCATTGGAAAACATCTTAGACAAAAATGTAGATGAAGCTACAACTTCAATTTCTATGATAGAAGCAGAGACATCTCAGTCCCTTACAGATAATAATACAGCTACAATTTCTGATTTACCAAGATCTACATTGGTCACATCGAATTTGAAGGATCTGGGTTGTGGTAATCAAACAAAAGAGGAGACATCATTAACAGACACTGTGGACAGTGCACAGACTGCTTTAGAAGAAGTTAAACCATTCACTGCAAGCCAATTAGCATCGTTGTATGATAATCAGGAACTAAGTTTGATTGATATGTTCATTTCAGAATTCATAGAAGCTCAGCTTAAAAGCAACTCACTGAGACAACAACATAGATTATATGAGCTCTTAATGAAATATCTTCGCGTGAGAAATCATTTGATCGTCAACTCGCACGAGTTGGAAACGCTAAAGAAAACGTGCAGAGAAACACAGAAGCAATTATGGTGTATAGACAAAGCACAGGTTACGGAATTGGGAGAATGTCAGGATGGTAATCCAGTTAGCGCTACGTACGAATATTTTACTGCTCACTTTAATAAACAAGCATTGCTCTCTCTGTCTCGAACTCTGACAGCAATAAAAGAAATGTTGTACGATACACAAGCATTGTACTCTTATGAAGCAGAATTGTTAAAATTACAAATTGAGCATTATGTACAGAGCATCTGTGTCTCTTGCAAGGAGTTCACTAACATTTCTCAGAATACACAAGTTAGCCTGGTGCCAGTGCAGACTCCTTCGCAAACAATGCCACAGTTAATTGAGATCAAAATGTGCATAACTATATTATTTTATTTTCAAAGAAAATTGTTGAAGGATCGAAAATTCGTGTTGGACTCCAGAGAGTGGCTTACAAAGCTGATAGCGATATTACTACGAGTGGCAAACTGGCAAGATCATTTGTTCATATTAAATCACATTCTGAGATGTCCTGGTGGTGTGATGAACTGGGCTCGCAATTATGTACAGATGCCAATACCACAGGATTTCACTACATCAAGTACATCTCCACTGAATGATCCATATCTTAACCATATAGTAGCTACTTTAGCTGTTATTTTGCTGCCGGTAAAAGATCGTGATGAATTCCTTGAACAGGTATATATTCCATATTATGCTATAGATGATTTTTGCACAAGTACAATAATATGCATTGTTTAAATTAGGTGCAAATTTCATTACAAGACACAGAATACAGTCCGGATGATACAATGTGGGTACTATTAGATCAAGAGGGCGAGGAAGACGAAGACATAGCCAACAATGGTGCAAACCTTTATGAAAATGATCTTATTTTACTAATCAATCAGATTCCTTTCGACAAAATGTTTCAACACGTATTATACATACAGTGTCAGAATGATAGATACTATCAAAACGAACGTTTCATTACTGATCATCATATGCTACGCCTATTTGCATTCTTTACAATTATCATTAAAATTCTAAAACAAGGTTTAAAGACCTATGACTCTCCAAGATATAGACAATTAGCCAAACGGCTTTGTGCGTTAATTAGAGACATTGTGCAATACGCTAGCGATCAATGGGAGGAATTCAATAAACATCAGGTAATTCCACATTATGACACTTAATGATATTTTTATATTGTAATGCAAAATATTGTTTTTACAGCTCGCTGATAAATCAACACTAGTGAGGCTGCAATTGGAGTTTGATTATTTCTTTTTGAAAGCAGTTCTTTGCATATATTCCTCACGTCGGCTGGGTGCATGGCAATATTTAGCCACTGTTCCATATAATTTGATATCCACGAATAATTTATGGCAAATTTTTTATATTCTGCATACCGATTCAACGCAGATTGATATTCAGATAATCAACGCAGACGTGCAAAGTATGTGCTAATATAGATATTAGCATGTACTTGAATTTCTAATATTATAATAATTCCAACAGGTTGGGAAGAGAAACTAAATAGTCCACAACTTCGTAATCAATTTGAAGATAAATTATGCAGCATGCCAGGAGATGAATCATATTTCCTCTTAACTACTTTTGCCAATATGGCTATGGCAAGAATTAACAAAGACTACGACTTTGTTAGAGTTACAACTATTGACTTGTTTCAAGTATGTATCGTCTATTGCCCTGTATGAAAGTTTGAAATATTTTACCGCGACCGTAATTTATAGATTGGATTCCTCAGTGAAAAGACGCAAGATTCTTGCTCAAAGGATGCGCAGTCTCTTTTACCAAATTTAATTAACAAATATCCATCGCTTCTGTCGGATATCTTGCACAAATTAAATGATAATTTTGAATCTGTTGGGAAGGTAATATTAGATTTCATAATATTCTCTAGAGCGCAATCATATCTAGTAAACTTTAACTTCCAGTTAAGTTTGTATTTATTCACTGATCTGAAACTGGACAAGTGGATTCCACAGGAAGAAGACATAAACATTCTTTCCAAATGGTTACATCAACATCCGTTAACGTCGACTGAAAATCATTTGGCTCGATTAATTCTTAGCCACTTGAATTGGGGCTTGAACGAGTAAAGATACTTTTAACTCCCCTTTGAACTCAAATCAATTTGATTTAGAGGCATCTTTCCTATGCCTATTGAGCCATTTCCTTCATTTTATCTACCTGTTTTAGGGACGGTAATTTACATCTTCCAATTGATTTACACAGACGTATAGCATTGTTAATTGTTGAGCTTACAATGAAGTATGTGCGCGAACCTCCAGTTGAAAGTGCGTCCTTGTTGTCAGAAAGTGTTAAACAGGTATGAATTTTTAATTACAATATTAATGTTTCATTTTAAAAATACGTTTGTTATCTTGAATTGGAATTCGTAGGTCTCATCGATGATAAGAACACAAAATGCTGAGCAGATTTTCTCGCTCTGGGCATGGGATGTGATCACCAGACTCAAGTTACATCAACTCGATCAAACCGAGACAATTTGTCAGTATACGTTAATGAACCCAGCAGAAGCGTTTGCGCACGTACCTGACATGGATACTGATTCGTCCTTAGAGGTTTTGGTCTTTGGTGTCGCTGATAAGCAACCGATCGCGTGCTACGTGGCAACAGTTATGACCTTATGGGGTCATTCATTACCTTTGATATGTTTAAAGGGTTTTAGCCAATTACAGATATTACAGTTTCACTATAAATACGAACAAGTACTTATATGCTTACATCATATCGTACCATTGTTCTTAGACTGCGTTGACTCGTTGCTAAAAAACGATAAATTTATTAGTCTAATTGTCTCTTTAATTACGGCTGATAGATCCTACATGAACATGGCAAAAAGTTTTATAGCCACAGAATTTCCTGGAACGATTCTAAAACATTTCTCAAATATGATACAATCACATTTGCGTAACTATAAAAGGTAAATTGCAGTTTTTTTGTAATTAAATTGATCAAATTCATTGATTAATTATTGCAGATATGGTTTACAAACTCCAACAAACTTCGTTTATTTATGGTTGAATGCGTTGGTGCTTGTACCGGATTGGAATAAAGACCAAAGCGTGATGTACTTGATGGATACTGTGATTAGTTCCTCATTTTTCTATGCCGAAGCAAAAGCAGCAATCGATACCTTGTTCCAGAATCTCTTTTCTGTTAGATTCGATCACATTGACGCTAACACGCTATCTACAGTCTCTCACACTGTATATCATTTTATATAACTCGTTGATTATTATGTATTTTATCATTATAGTAATTTATTTAATATTTATGTTTTAGTTGCTTCGAACAAATTTGACTAGAATATGAAAGTTCAATGGTTTAATAAATTGTTTGTAGAACACAGCTCCCACTCGATTCGTGGCTTCATTTGGGTCATTTCTAAACTGGGCAACTGGGTCTTCAAATTCAGCCAGCATCATAAGTGGCAAAATACAATCAGTTTGGGTCGCTTATCAAGTATTGTCGGTTGAACAATACAACAAAGAAATTAAAACTGGTCTGTGGCGTGAAATATTGAAAGAGTTGTCCACACAGAATAAAATATCGTTGGACACAGCCGTTAAGGTAATTTCATAAAGAAATGATTTATAAATGTCAAACAGTCGTGAATACAATAATACCAAATATTCTAATCTTAAGATCTTATTTTTAGAAAGCTTGCGCGACTGTAAAAATGCAACCATTTCCAGTCTATCAGCTTTTTATATATCGTTGGTCTTCACAAGCATTAGACACTCCCATGGGCCATCCGATTCTTCCTCTTTTATGGCAAAATTTCTTCGCCTTATTTCTTGCAAGAGTTCCATCAACAACAAGGTTTTTTTTAAAAAACGAAAGTTAATCTCCTGAATGCCTGAATAACACTATATTTTCTTCTTGTAGAGTCGGTAATCATGGAGGGATTGGTGAAAAGTTTTTCGAAGGCATGATTAACTTAAGTTACTTGAAGAAAATCAAAAAGCGACTACACGACACTACTACGTACATCCAGCAAAAAGGAGAAAGAGATTTAGACGATGGAAAACCGATTACTGATGAGAGGCGGACATTTTATTTTAATGCAGCAAAGTATGTAACAATAAAATCATAATCTTTAGAGAATAGCTGTTCTACGTACATTTTTGTAGATTTTACAAGACATTGAGTCTATGGCTTGAGGAACCAAGGCTACAGGAACCAGGTCTTTACCTATCAGCTTTGCCTAAGCAATACATGTCACAGAAATTAATTTTACTGGTGCAGGAGGACTGGGTAAGTCCTGAATAAACTGAATATTCGTTTATTCGACGAACGTACGAAAACACAATTTTCTTTATGATATTTTTATTAGACACCGTGGTTGGAATACGTTGATTATGGGACAGTTGAAGAAAATCAAAGGAAAGCGGTACACGAATGGGAGAGCTACTGTCATAGAGATCAAGAGAATCAATTCCAGAACACAACGAATATATTGATCAAATTTTTAGACATAACTGATCCATTGCAAAGGATTTTTGAAAGATTCTCCATGTACGAACATCCTGCCCCTCCACCGACTCTAAACCGCTTTAAAAATATCCTGAACCACATACCCACAGATATTTTGTATAACTCCAAGGCGACCATTGACTTCGTCAGACCGTACTTTAAAATTATATTGGATTACGCCCAAACACATAACTTGTTGATTTCCGAGCACACGTCTGTGGATTGTAATTTCTTAGAGTTAGTGCCTACGCTCTATCGAGAGATTGAAAATCAGATAACATTGCATGCTGTATGTGACTCAGTGCCATCGAATCAGAAACGGTCCAGGCCAAGAACTCCGCTTACCGTCCATTGTGCTGGCGCAGCAGTAATTAGAAGTAAGGTAGGAATTATGAATGTTAGTGTGTATAGCAATTATCAATATCAATGTAGTTTTCATATTATATTTTGGTTACTAAGGTATTAGAAGCGCATGTTTGTGAAGGGATTGACAGCATGGTAACTCAAAACAGAGCAGAATATGAGAACTTGTTGATAAAGGCTAGTCAACCACCACCTAGCAAAGTTACTCAAGGATGTGTATTTATAGACCATTTAATTGCGTACGTATATTGGATCCCTTTCACAGCTATATGCGAAACAAAAACGAAAATCAGTAACAATTTTTCATCATCATTCTGCAGAATGTTAGAGCACGAAGTTATTTCAAGCAAGACCAGTGAAAACACTGCAATGCTGTATAAAATTCAAGATAGTGGTGTTACACTGTTTTATTACCTCATAGAATGTTACACGGAGGAGGCAGCATTCTGTCCACCGACGAAGCAGCTTATTACAACTTGTTTAGAAAAATTGGGACAGGTTGGTGCAATCTTTAAATCCACATGAATAGCACTGTTAACAAATTTTAATTGAAACGCAATATTTGAAAAGTTGTTTATCAGTGGAGAGGAAAGTCAAGGTCCACAATTGTTAAGTACTATAATGCAGAGACCAAACCTTGGCAGTTTACTTGGACCATATTTTACACCTGTTGCTGGTGGGGCATCGAAGTTTTTACAAATGTATCAAACAGTTGTTGAACTATCAATTGGAAAGAATGTTGACCTATGTTTCGTATTGTTATCGAAGGTAACGTCATTATTATAACAATATGTTACATTCATAATAAATGCTCCTATTTTCTGTCAGTTTGATATAGGAAGTTGGTTGAACTATAGACGTCCAAAGCTAAGCGAACGATCAACATTTATAGATTTGGTTTCTAGAGCTTTGTGTAATATGGGCCTTAATCCTGATAAAGAAAAATTAATATTACACGAGGTACACTTGTATTTTAGTAAGACTGATTTGTTTAATTGATCTGAATCATATGTATCCTCCCACAGCTGTTTAGGAACCATTTACGACTAGTTCTACTACACGAATTCCCTGAACACTATGGTGAAGTTTTAAGCGTTGTACTAAAGAGCAGTGAAAGCCAAAATTTATCATTGGATGTTTGGCGAGATCTATTAGGGACTCTCAGTGGCAAGCCAAAAAATTCATTTTCCATTCAGGCATGTAAAATTAGGGATGATATTCGTCACTATGCTACTGAACAAAGGTTACTCTCCAGGCAGGAGGTATATTTAAATTGATATATTCAATGCTGTGAATAATTGTAATATAATTCATTGATTTATTTACTTCGTGATAGATGTTCGATACAGCTATATTATTAAGCAAACACTTCATGCAAGAACGCTTACAATACGGTCTATATGGATTGTATCCGAAGTACAGGGTGTATAATGAACCATTGACTGTATTCCTTGGCATGGTAGGTCATGCTCTGGTTGTGCTCACTCTTCAGTCTGATAGAGGTTCTTTTGGAGTCCAATGTGAGCTGATCAAATTCTTTATATATCAAATTCTATATATAAATATTATGAACATAACAATGTTAACTTATTGTTTCAAGTATGTGAAAAAATGTGGCCTGTATTAAGCGATATGTATTCACCGTGGATCACGCCTTACTGGACACGAAATTTAAAAGAGCCCACAGCTGCGTGGATCCAGCAACTTACAGACGACAGATCTGTTTTATTGCCATGGATCATTACAGACGGTCCTTACGCTAATAAAATTGTGGCAATGTTTGTTGAATGTATTCGTTTCATTATCGACACACTGCCAACGTCCGACAAGATCCTAAGTTTCGTCTGGCAGTTTTATGTCACCAATTTTGCACACGCTTCTGTTAAGAATCACATACTGGGTGTTATTCATGGAAACTTCCTGTCATTGCCATGGGACCATTTTTATCCAAGAATAAATGACATAGAGCTGATGATAAAAGTTATTGATCAATACTTGCCAGAGTGCCATTTATTCCTTGGGAGTATCTTCATAAACATTAATTGGTCAGCTTGGATAAATGATTTTGTGACAGCTCAACCATTTCCAATTATAGCAAGAATTCATGTTTGTTTGTTAAATTTATTAGTTAAATTGTCTACCGAACCGAATGTTAGACAGGTATGGAGTGAATTTATCAATTGTTTTAATATATCAAACCTAATTATTTGCTTAAAATCTGTTGTGTTTCAGAATGAGAGGGCAGTTCAGTTAATCAATGAAATCGAAAAATTTTCGTGGCATTTATTGGATGCAACTGCATATGATCCGGTTATTAATTGGCATGTTATGAGCTGTGATCCAAAAGTTATTCTTAATATGGATAGTGACCAGTGTCATCCCATAGACATCGCCGTGAATAAGTAAGCATAATTTGAGAATTCCGTGTAGCAAACAATCGCAAGGGAACATGCACTCTAGCTAATTAAAAATTAAAATTTACAGCCTGTTAAAGGTGTCAGCAGGATACAGCCCCTTTGTAACTAACTTTCATGCGACTACTTTGAAAAAGAAACAGATGTATGTTCGTGCATCAGCAAAGTTATTGATCAGCTGTACAACTCGATATAAATCTTTGTTATCGACAAATCCAAAATTGTTTAGTAATACATTACTAAAAATGTTAGATGATATGGAAGCTGTTATCACGAACAGTGAGTAGACAATATCATTTGATAATTGAGCTGTTAATAAAAGCGACAATACATTCCAGCTGTTCCGGAGTCACAGCAAACCGCGGAAGCCGGTTTATTGATAACAGAATTATTTCACACTATTAATCAAAGTGAACTTTTAATGGAGTACCTGCGCACCAGTTGGGCCTCGTGGTTATTGAAGAGGTCAGCCAGCAACCCAATTCTCATAGCTGTGCTTAGAGTTATAAACACAACGATTACCTCGTCATCTATACTTGGAGAGTTAATGGAAGCTGCGTTGGAAGCATATTTCAAATTTAATGGTAAATAAGACAAAAAATTAACCATCGTTTGCCAAGGATTATCTAAAACTTATTGCAGCGTCTGATGAAACGCAGTCAACATGGGCTTCAGTTTTAACCATTCTGCAACCAACGATATCGGCACAACCAGCACTAGACACAGTGCTGGTTTCTGAAGGAAGGATTCTTACGTTGTACTCGGTCTTACTTAAGCAACTACCATTATGCCAAAATATCAAAGAAGAGGGGGAATATCTTATAAATCTAGTCGATTGGATTTCTGCTATAAGGCCAACGTGAGTAGTCAAATTTACAAGACTTATGGTGTCAGTTATAGACATTTTTAACTTATTAGGGATAGCAATGAGGAAAAGTTACCTCTGTTATGGGCCAAAACCTGCGAATTGGTGTATAGACAATGTCAGTACAATGAAACTACTGTTATCGCTGTTAAAGCGCTTAAAGGTTTAGCACGTGTGTTATTGACAATAGCTGATGACGGAGGACAAACTTGGGATATCTTGGGAGCTATTGGATTTAAGAAAGGAAATCAGCTGTCTGTGAGGTATTCAAGACTAATTGATTTAATCTCAAAAGACTATCACGCAGAATTAATATTTAATAGAGAATCTTTATTATCCAGGTGCAAATTTTTAAGTCGAGCTATAGCTGTATACTGTTTGGCACAATTACCTGAATCAAAATCAGAGCAACAGTTGGTGAGATACAATCCTCACTCGCCTGGAGTAGCACCGGTAAGAACAGCAGATCCGGATTCAATGGATATTCGACCCAGCACAGAGGCCATCAAAGCTATGCAGACTTTAGAAAGGCTCTTGTTGAACAAACAATATGTAGAACTGAAAGGAGATATAGAACGCTCGATCAGATTGATACGAGACTCTGGCAACTCGATACACAATGCAGTAACAATTATAGGTGTGCTAACAACGGAACTTTACAATCAAAGATATTTACACGTTCTAATTGATTAGCCGTGGTCTTTCAATTGTACATGATCAAATTGCTTTTTAACACACACACAAATCCTTCGAGATGTTCTATTGCTTAGAGAGTTAAGTTAATAATTCAAATAAATTAGCATCTTTTATATGAATCTAGTCATTGAATTATAATTTTATAATTGTGACTTTATAAAAGGAAAACCAAAACAAAAAAAAGATGTTCCTTTTCCTTTAACATACAAAATTTTATTTTTTATATTTATGTATACGTGATATTGACACTATTATTATAGCTTTATCACTTTAATGATATTTAATCAGAAATATAGAGAATATATGATATTGTTTAAATTAGTGTTGATAACATTCGAGTTCCTTATATTATCTGTTGATTGGAAATTAGGATAATGATACTGCCATTAACTTTTCATTTCAATTCGAAGGCCTACTATTTGTAATTGAAAACTCGAAGTAAATATTTCATTAAAGAAGCCCTTTGTGTTATTCTCCGTTTTGGACCAATTCAATTATGGACTGACAGTAATTTGATATATAAATTGATTTTTTATACTTCGAATTATTTTTCTTTATTCAAGGTCAACTGAAAATATGTACCCTCCAATTTTGTTATTTACTTGTGATTTATAATAATAATAATCATATTTAAAACTTATCTTCCGCCTACAATAACTATTCAAACATTTTTCGCGCTCCTGCACACATAGCCAAATGAATCCGTTTAAATTTACAAGAATATGGAAAGAGCATTTATTATTGCTAAATAAAAATAGAATTGATGAAATAAACGAATATTTGAAGTTTAAAAATTCTCTCGTAATCTCTCGAATATAACTTTTTACGAAGTGAATGATATATTTTTGTTTATAAAGTATATATTGAAGTTTATAATAATCAAATTTATTGAAAAACAATATTACCTTTTCATTCGAAGTTTTCAGCAACTTCAGGTATTTGAACATCATCGATTACGAGATCATCAAGCATTTCCTCAAGAGTAATTTGTGGACAAGTAGGATCAGTTAAATTAGTGGAGTCCATTGGTATTGTTTTCGTGCGATCCCTGAAGATATTTATGTTTTGCCTCATCTCCAGATCCTCCTCGATTTCTTCCAAAAATTCGTAATAATCACTGAAATTTAAAAAAATATACTACAACTTTCTATTATCAGAAAAAATTAAGTCTTTAGTCCCTGCTTACGCATTATCTGCATTCATGTTCTCTCCATTTTGAACCATATGTCTCAACTTCCATGCTCTCAACTTGTGACGTGTTGCTCTATCATTTGCGTAACTTTTCTTTGTTAAAATTACGTCAGGTACTAAATCTTTATTCAGCATTTCAAAATTATTATCATTGATATTACTGTCGCTAATTGCATACCTATAAAACAAGGATTATATTGCAAAGCTTTGTGCCTTTTCCCTACTAAGCTTCACATATTTTTTTACCCTAAAGCAGCATCGCCTGGTTTGAGTATGTGACCAAGGTGAGTACGTGTGTGAATTAAATTTTCATTAATTCCCAAATCACAGCTTCTAACCAACCATACATCCGCTATTACATGCTAAAAATAAAAACTGTATTGTAAAATCTTATAAAATTATAATTTTATATTATATAAAATTATAAAATATATCATACTTTATTAGAAATTGTTCCTTGTCCTGGAAAAAATTTTCTGTCTTTCAATTTTATAGGTTCAATATCCATTACTGTGTACTCTACTAACTGTTTTGGGTCACAAATACTATTAAAACTGTGTCTCCAGTAGAGTGTAGAATTTACTTCTGCAACTGTTGCAATAATAATATTTAATACAACACAAAAAAAGAAATAAAAAAATGTTAAAAATGTGTCACATACTTTGACCAGATCCTACATCTATCAAATGAATAGCATTTGTCATTTTGTATACTAAGCAAATTGAGTTTATCCCTCCCAATTGGTGACTTAGTTTTCTTGGTAGACATACAATACTGTCCCTTGATATTGGAACTATTTCAACACTAGAAAATAAAGAAAGATATTATCCAATTACCACTGTTTGATTTGGTGTAAAATTTTCAAAATATTTTACCTGTATGTGAATTTGTAATTATAGATATTACTATGTATGTCATGGGATATTAATTTCTTGGAATGATCGTATCTACAAGGTACTACACTTGTGAGGAAGTCAACCATTTTCCGTGCTGTTGCTTCATTCGCATAAAAAAAGTCGAGGCCCTCTAATAAAATTTGCAACTTATTTAGTAACTTTCAGAAAATCTTCTAGTTGTAGATTTTAGTAACTAGCTATTACCATGAATAGGTTTTATGCCTAATGTATTTTCATGTGCTTTGTACTTCAAAATTAATTGCTCCAAGTAATAGAACGTTTTTTTATTTGTGGACCGCTGCCTAACTTGTACCTGTCAATAGATTATGATTAAAAGATGAAGAAACATATCGAAATTATTGTCTTATAGAACTCACCAGGGCACGCCAATAATCTTTTGCCTCTGTCCGATGACAGTCGTCGCACATGTAATGATTTACAACATATTCAACTGTGAACACTTGTTGTAAAATTGCACCACTCATCACTTCTGCTTGTACTGTTAGTTTTACCTGAACAACATTATAAGATAATGCAATGGTATCATCATAATAATGTTACTATCTTACAAATACCTTTAGTCTCATTGAATGTGGTTCTGTCCAGACAAATCCAGCATCAATTAATTTAACACGATTTAAACCTTTCAACTTCTTCAAACAAAGTGTTAACAATTCTCTGGACTCTAATGCTGCATGAATCCATTCATTAGGTGGCTGCAAATATCTGATAAAATTTCATCGTTTTATGTCATTGTCAATAATTACACCTAAGTTAATTCAAGATCAAATATTTCACCTTTCGCATCCTTTACAGAAATGGATAGTTGCCTGCTTTGGAATGGCTTCGGTAATATCAACTTGTGTCCGTAAACATGCTACACACATGTTAGTGGCATTAGGTTGGATACCAGTACCACAAATACAACATAATCTATAAAAAATTTATATCTTAAATTATAACAGCATTAATGTATATACGGTAAAGAAAAGCTTTGGAACTGTTCAATTAATAAATATTCTATCATTTATAAAACGTTAATATATATTTTGAAGGTTATGTCTGATATACAACCATACTTACACCATTGCATCTTGTCTAATAGGATCTTGTAAAAGTTCCATTGCTTCAAAATATTTATAAATATAGTATTATAGAAATAATATTGTTTAGACACAATAGTAGGCTGAATGTATCAAAACCTTAAAAAGTACGTGCATATCACGTTTTCAGACCATGTGCAGTCTGAACGTCACAAATGATTGCTGCACTTACACTGTGATCACTGTACGTTTATATGTGTGTACTATAGACATATGTACAGTGATGTCTCACCACATGAGCCTTTTCATCCCCACCATTTTAATTTGCATCCAACTTCGCGCAGTTGGTTTAGAAAGAGACCGACTACTTCTTATTGTCTAAAACTGTGAGGGCAGCACTGTGAGGCAATACTGTACAGTCATACACAGATGATATTCACGATTCACTAGCGCCATTAAAGCCTTCTTCTAGCCGTCACCTAATTTCGGAAAGCGCGGTATTTTTAAATTCACGGAATTGTATAAATAGCAGTATAAATTTTTATGGTAATATTTTATTGTTTAAACACACAATTAAAACATTAATTATACTCTTTACTTAGAAAAATCACAATTGCAGTGTTATATAATATAGGTTACTCGTATAAATATAAAGATATCTTTTTGTTTTTAGTTTAAAAAACAAACTCCACGGTTAATGAGTACATAAATAGCTATCGGACGACTGTCTATTATTATTTGGCTATTTGGACGATTGTTTCATGATTCCAGTGTTCACGGCCTTGAACAATAAAATTTGTATATGATTGTGTTATGGCAAGAGTCTTGTTATTTAAATGTAGATTACTTTATAACGGATTCGTTGAAAAATCTTATCACATGACAATAATGTCAACCTTAATTATCTCCTGGTCCATGTAATTCGATAAAACTTTCTAAAGAATGCGGCACTTTTCCGCAATATGGCAAATTGTAGGTTTTGATTACTTTCGCGGCCATACATTTCAGTGACAATTTCCTCCGACTCCTCAATAAATTTTCTAAATGAACTGTAAATAAAAAACAATATAGATAGCCAAATTATAGTAATTAATTATTTATTTTTATATATGAAACTTCAATTCGAAATTTTTATGTAGATACCTGAATAAACTGCATAAAAAGGAGTTCTACCCCTTTTATTTACAATATCCATGTGGGCTCCAGCTTCTCTGAGATCCTTAATAATAGAGTAAAGGGTTTTTAAAAGTGCACTACTGTAAAAATATGGAAAAATTTATTAGTTCTTTCAAGATCGAAATAAATTAGTGATTCTTTCATATGAAAAGAATACGTGAAAGAGGATATGTATATGTACTTTGGCACTTTGCAACTAGCAATCACGTGTAACGGAGTATTCCTTTTATTGTCCATCGCATCTACATCAGCTCCGCAACGTATAAGTAACTTTGCTGTTGCTGCACAAGGAAATTTATAAGTGTCGAAGTCATCAACAACTGAATTGGCATTTACAGCAAGATGCAATAACGTTTGTCCATCCTTTAAGCGCAATTCTAAAGCGCACAGTTTATGAACTAGATAGTATGCGTTTGCTATATCCTGATCCGATATTTTGTTTTCGTTCACTGCTAAAAGTTTCGCTACTATCGATAATATGTACAGTGTGCTCGTTATGTACAATTCCATTTCCTCCTATGTTTAACAAAATTTGTTTGCAGATTTTGTCTCGTAAATGTTAACATTTGTTAGATAAACATATAAAAAGCTAAAATTTATTATTTTAACTTACAACATACTGTTCAATATCTTCTTTAGAGTTCAAATTCTTCATCTTCAATTTATTGCGGTTAAGTACTGTTACAACAGCCAGTAAAACACTCAAAACTTGAGAGAAGTCAATCTCGGCTCCTGCGAGTATCATTTGTGAAAATATCTATAAACGAAACCGAGAGGAAAGAAATAAACCGAGGAGTTACATTGATCTAAATAATATTTTTCTAGAATATTCGGAAAGAATACCTTTGTAAACATAGAAAGATCTTTTACGATCGAGACATTGTTTAACTGTTTTAGATATAGAGCATGAAGCCACAGATCCATACATCTATCAAATTTACCATTGTCAGCAAATATTGCACCCCTGACGAATATGTGATATGTTACTTCCAGATTATGCTGCCCTGATATTAAAATTTAATGAAAGTAATATCTTCTGTTAACTTATTAGTTTAGTTACTAATTTAAGAAACTAGAATAAAAACCTAGAATTCTCTCGCGAATAGCTAAGGATTCCATATGAATAGCATTTGTATCAAACTGAATGGATTCCAGTTCTTCCAATGATTCACTTTCTTTCCAATTATTGTATGCTTTGACTGGTTCACCTAAAGTTTTGTAGATTATATTTTCAGGATCGCTAAACCTGTAATATCCAATAATTATGTATCAAACTTCTAATTGAATGTTGCTCTCAATACACACCTAAGTTCCATTGCTTTTCTTAAATATTTGTATGCTTTTGTTAAAGCATAATTGTCTTTATGTACTGCTCCATTTGCATAAGATGCACCCAGAAGTTCATATGCATCGATCATTTCTTCTTTACTGACATCTGTGCATTCTATTAGGCACTTCACAACTTCTGCTCTTGTACACTCTGCTGCTGTCATCAATGGTGTCATACCATTATTATTCTTAATCATTTCAGACCCGTATTTCAATAACTCGCATACTACAGCCAGATGTCCACAGTCTGCAGCTAAGTGCAATGCTGTAGCACCAGAATTTTGTTTTTCATTTGGATTTGCACCTATTTCTAAAAGAAATGTCACCTGTTTTGATATAAAATCAAATTAAAATTGCTGAAATTAATCTTGTTACTTTCATCCGACTCAATTCAGAACAAAACATTGTAAATTTCTTGGGCCAGAAAGAAACATTAATGAACTCATAATGATACTTACAACATCTAAATGACCTTTGTATGCTGCAATCATCAGACACGTATTATTAAAATGATTCGCAATGTTCATATCTGCATGATGATCCACTAAATACTTGACTATGTCCAACCGCCCATTGAAACAAGCTGCTCTTAGAGGTGTACAATGATTGGCAGTTGGATGATTGACATTAGCACCTGCTTCTACCAAAGATTTTACTACTGTTAAGTACCCTGCAGCAGCAGCACACCATAGTGCGCTCACTTTCTCAATAACCTGTCCATCAAATGTCACTGTGCCCTCTTGCTCCAGATCAGGCTTGAATTTGTAAAGTAATATTTTCACTACTTTATCATGACCATATCGGGCAGCTATCATTAAAGGTGTACATTCATGTCCGTCACGCTCCACTACCCTCTGGTTAATCAGCTGATTAACTACTTCAGGTGATGCTTTACTGCATAGAAGATAAACTGCAATAGCCATACCTTCTTTAGCATGATAATAAACACGTTTCCTATCGCGTGTGATCGACGCTTCTATTGTAAATTCATTCCAACTAGTCACTTCCATTTCGTTAACTGTTCTTCCTGTATATTATAAACAATGCGTAGAGATGCCTTCACGTTCACCTCTAGTTGTGAAATTCGTCGATGACGTTCTAACCAAAGAGGATCAATAAAGAATTCTCCATACTACCCCTGACAAGATATGTAGATCTATCACCATAGGGGCTTTCGTGTCGCACAATCTAAAATACCGACATTGGCAAAATTCGGTGGTGTTCTCGCACCCTCTACCGAAATGCAACAGTTAATCAGTGAACTACATAAGACTGCAACACAGCGTTGCCAGCTCTAAAAATACAATGCTGCCGCATGCACACAAGAATTTTCAACTCATCGAATCTCCGAGGTAAAGCTGCCAAAACTGTTTCGCATGAAATTATTCAATGTAAAAGACAAATTGTATCATTGTCGAGTATATCATAAATATAATTAAAATATACTTTCTTTTCTGATGATAAATCGGCATAATTGCACCAGTATTTCTATAGCAAATTTTATTTATGTAGTATTATATCTTCTAGATACCATTTTCGTTGTTCAAATGTACGCGCCCTACAAATATGTTGCCTCCAAATCGTATCAAGTGATCCATAGTAGAAATTAAGTATACAAAATACTCGATTCTCAATAAGAAGCTAAAATTCCTGTGTTATCGGTAACAAGGAGAACGACACAAATAAAGTGTAGAGAAAAATGCATTAGTTGGCCGATCTGTACTCAATACTTCATCTATGGAATACTACACAGCAGATTTCGGACAAAGGTTTAAAAGTTATTTTAAGAATATACAAAAACATACCGGTATTCTTGCATAAAAATAACATTTCACTTTGTTTAACCTTGTTTAGCGGACGTTGTTGCAATCATTGCTATTTTTGTAATTGAACCATAAGTTATTTTCAAACTTGTAATATATCGTACAGCATTAATCATTAAGAAATTTCGTATGTCCATTTCCCTTCTTATATGCTTTTGTGTCAAAAACAATATCATGAAATATATTAGTATACAGTTAAAAAATGATAGGAATATTTCTTACATATCCCTATTTTATATTCAACAAACAACTTTATTAATAAAAAGAAAACGTATATTAATTAATGGAAATATAATGGGCAAGTCTTATAAATATTGGTTGTAAAAATTAAATATCTAACGCTGCTCGTCAATTGCATTGCAAAATATGGCTCAACTATGAATTCGAAGAAATGCAAATTGTAAAACGCAATAATTATTATTAGTATCATAAATAATGTGGAGAAGAAGAAAGGGAAAACAAGTGAACGATGTTGGTATCACAGATTTCGTTACATACTGTGAATTTGTCTCCTTGTTTAGTTTAGAATATAAAATACAGATGGCTCATTCTGAATAATCAAGAGGCGGAAAATACCAGTGATCGTTCAATCTAGCATCATAAAGTGTATGACCAATTTGAAAAGGTACAAGCTGCTTTCTCCCAAAGAGAATCGTCTTTGCTTTCACCTTTGTATCGTGTTGTCGAAGGGTTAAGTATTGAAAAATAAATGTTACAGGTAAGACTGCGTTCTTTCTATTCATATTTTTTATCATTTTTATTCTCCCGACAGAATTTCATCGATTTCACAAATTTATTACTACGGACGTGACTAATTTAGTTTTGTCTTATTTATTTAGAGATTATTCATTGAATACTTAGTCTAGGTTTTGGGAATTAAATTTTGCAACGAATTGATATTAAATAATCGTACGTAGTATTAATGAAATCATGTAAAGTTGATAAATAGGATAAGTAAATCTGGTAATCGGAATGTGATTATATCGAAAACTATGGTTAACTTATGTATAAGATTTCGTGAAAGTGTCACAAAACATGTAATAATGTTAGAAATTATATTTAGTGAGTTCCGAAGGTAACTGACGCGAAAAAGGAGACAAATATTTTACCCAAAGAGAAAGTTTATCAAAATTTACGAAAAGAAATGCAAGGGTTTGAAGATTGACATTTGATAATTGGGGACCCTCTGCGTCTGTGATTTCATGTGCAAAAGAAAGATTTTCATATTTCAGAAGACGTCATTTTGTTTTCTTAAAATAAGTTCTAGATCTTGTGATCTAAAGAAGGCACAAAATGGCTCCGGTGCCTTTGGAAGGACATCAGACTCCTGTTACCAACAACATCCCTCAGGAAGGAAATCGTGGTGGAAATATTTCTCTTGGCATATTAATTGATTTCATTATACAAAGGACTTACCATGAACTTACAGTTTTGGCCGAATTGTAAGGAAATTTACGTTAGAAAAATATCCTTTTGCTGTTGCAGTATACCTAAACATGATGTATTTATAGATTACCAAGGAAAACCGATATGGAAAGAAAAATTGAGATCTACAACTTTTCTGCTAGAACCAGACAACTGTATGTACGGTTGCTTGCATTGGTTAAATGGGCAAATAGTGCTTCCAAAGTTGACAAATCCGCAGTATGTTAAATATTCCATTCTACTTTTGAAATTTTATTTTACATTTTAATGACCAAAGTGTTATATTGACAGCATATAATGGCCTTCTTGGATAAGCAATCATTGCTTTTTGTTGACACTGCAGACATGTTGGCACGCATGGCTCGAGAAACATTGGTTCATGCCAGATTGCCTAATTTTCACATTCCTGCTGCAGTGGAAGTTCTGACAACTGGAACATACAGTCGCTTGCCAGCATGCATAAGAGTAAATATAACTTATTAATATTTACAAAAAGGATAATATTACATAAATCTATTTTTTAATAGGAGAGAATCGTTCCTCCAGATCCAATCACGCCAGCAGAGAAAAGAAGTACACTTCAAAGATTGAATCAAGTTATTCAGCACAGATTAGTAACAGGGAATCTGCTTCCACAGATGCGTAATTTAAAAATTGAGGCAGGAAGAGTAACATTTCTTGTTGAACAAGAATTTTCAGTATCACTCACTGTTATGGGGGATGGTCCATCTGTGCCATGGAGACTGTTGGAATTAGAAATTTTGGTATCTGATAGGGAAACTGGTGATGGGAAAGCTTTGGTCCATCCTTTACAAACACGATATGTTCATCAGGTATCATTTTTGTTCTAAACATTATTGGATATGTTTCTACTAACACAGTAATAAAATTTATTTTAATTACTAGGTGGTCCAATCAAGATTGGCGGAAAGTACAAACCCGCTATCTGAAGTTTACCACATTCTACACTATTTTTGCCAATCACTTCAGCTGGAAGTACTATATTCCCAAACACTGAGATTGATACGAGACAGATTGGATGACCATATTCACGTAGACGAGTACACTCCAGGGAAATGTCTATCTGTGTCATACTGGAGAGAGCTGACAAATAAAGATCCGCGATCTGAGCTAGGATACAAGCTTACAGTTCAAGTAGATCAGCATGATCCAGCTAGATCACTGGCGATAGTGCACGTTCCGTCGCTAGGCAGCAAGGAAAGTGAAATAGCAGACAGAGCAATTAGATCGGATCAATTATCGATGGAATGTCTGCTGGTACACACAATCTATGTACGCACTCGAAGTAGATTACTGGATTTGAAGCAGGAATTACAATCTATGTTGAAAGATGTCGAGTGCACCCTGGCTGGTTCACCAGCGATCCTGTCTGTTCCAATTTTGCAACCTTGTTTGAGAGCAGAACACCTTTTGGTCACTGTCGATACTCACACCGGAATGTTACAGTGCCACGTTCCTCAGTACGAGGCCCCTTTGGTGCCTGAACTTACTGCTACCTTAAATGGTGATCATTCTCGACTACCAACTTTGATATCAGAGCTCAGGTAATTGTTCTATCCATGTTTCCATTTCCACGTCATACTTCATCGTTCATTTCAGGTACTGGATAACGCAGAGAAGATGCGAGAAGACACTGCAACACCTCCCAGCCACTTCGCATGAGCGATTGCCGCTTCTCCACCACCCTGAACATCCAATGTCGAAAATTAGTAGACACCGCATGTTCGTTCAACTTCATCGACATCCCACAGTGATACTCATAGTAGCATTCAAAGAGAAAGAAAGTTCTCCTTGTGAAATTGAATGCTCGTTTTACCTTGCTGTAGTGAAGCATAGTTCCGTAGAAGATGATCCTCATGATGATAGTATTGAAACAGAAATTCCAAAGATGTATCTGAAAGTGCAGACTTTAATCGAGTTCGATACTTTCGTCATAACTCACGGTCCCTTCACCAGCGTCGACAGTGGTCAGTTTCGTTTTAATGATTTGAATTGATTGAATAAAGGTAGAGATTAACTCCATGCAAACACTTTACAGAAGCTACCGAGACAAACATCAATAAGCGCAGGAGTACAGGACCTAGCGGAAGGACCGACGCAAGTGCAACGTTACAGAACAGACGGTCCAAGCAGCCTGCGTATTTCATTCCAGAGTTGGCGCATGTAGTTGCTCTCTGCGATGAGAGAATACCTTTCGTTACATTGGCGCAAGAGTTAACTAAGAGAGACATAGCTCACCAAGGACTACAAGTGGAAGCAAACGCCACTGCATTGGTTCTGAAGCTGGTCCAATTACCTGCTCCTTCTAGTATAATAAGTTCAAGCTGCTCATGGCAAGCACTTCTTAAAAGACTGCTTAGTGTATCGATTAGAGTACAGGGCAAAGGTATGGCGAAGACTTGGATGGCTGAATTTGTGTTTCACGGCAGTCCTTTATCTAGTAATCATCCAAAGGAACAAGGTAATTTAAATTGAATCAATGTCTTCTAAGTGCTTTGTAATAATTTGCTTATTTTTGTTAGGTCTGCGGAGGCCAGTGTATTTTCAATACGAAATGGGAACAGCGGATACTATGTCGCGCACAGTAGATGCGCTGCTCAATGATTGGGCGCAAATCGTGCACCTGTATTCTTTGGTCCATGATCTAGCTGAATACTTCAAAATGGGTAATTATAATATTTTACTTTTTTTTAATATAAGCTCCCGATGATTATTTATGTTTTGTGTATTTCTAGAAAAATACAACTTACGGAACATGGTTAGCATAAAATCGTACAACTACAGCAAATTAGTTTTGGCGTACGGTCCTAATCGTGGAGCTACTGCCACCATACAGTGGAATACGAGCGATAAAGCATTCAAGCTGATTTTTGGAAAAAGTTAGTATTATTTTATAAACGTTATTACATATTAACTGTATGTTAATCATTTCATAATTATATAGGTCCAACAAGTACTGCAACGAATGCTCACTCCATTATGAAAGAGCAACTAGAAGCTCATTTAAACAGGCATAGAAATCTAGCGCAGCTTATACACATTCTTCATGAAACACTTCAGCCCCTCACATCAATTAGTAAATTACCCATGATTCCACAGCTTTGTGTTTACAATTCGGTAAGATGTTACAAATCATTTGACGAATTTTAATATTTTTACAAGTATGTGTACATATATTATTTATTTACAGCGACCTCAAGTGCCAGTGCAAACTTTCACAATCATGCCACAGTGCGTAACGTTAGTCAGAATTGCGTATCAGGGTATGTACTGTCTGGAACTGCGTTTACGTGGAGGTGGTCTAGTCAGCCTAAGGGATGGAGCATACAGTCGTTTTGATAGAAGTTATGTTGTTGATGAATTTACACCTACGCAAGGACTGAAGGTAATAAATCTTAAGAATTAATTCCAATAGTATTGTTCAACATTTATCCTACATTTTGGTCTAATGATATATATTTGCAGGCTTTTCTCTCTAAATACGTAGACGAGAGTGCAGTGTTCCGCAGAAGGTCACAATCTGAAGACGACAATCCACCTTCTCCTGTGACAATGGATAGCGATGGAGGCAGTGGAAGTGGGAACGTAGGTTTTCTAAGTCATCATAGAAGTGGACCACAATCGCCTGCACAGCAGAGAGATGGTTTACGGTTTCATCCACCACTTACTCCACCTTCTGGAAGCAATCCTCACACACCAGCTAGTCCACACACTACCAATATATCACAGGTATCTTTCAATTATCGTATGCTCGACATCTGATTTTTATCTAACAAATTACACATGTACTTTCTTCAAGACAAATCAGCATCAGAGTTTTGGAAGTAGTCCAGCCACTTCTTTCAACTTAGCATCTCCGCCATCTCTGCCACCTAATACACCTAATATGTTGCCACACCCTTCACCTGGTTCTGGTCTAGTGGCAAATAGTCCTTTAAATCCAATGCATGTACCCAGCCCTGCTGGTTTAATGCCTACATCTTCTCCTGGCCCATGTAGTAACGTGCAGGTTGGGCATTCACCCGCAGGTTCTTTCATGCAAACCGGTAAGAAATAGAAACGAATTTCAAGCGAGCTTCCCATATTGTCTGACACTGAATATTTATTTAGGGCACATAGATGGAAGTCCCTTTCCATCTTCGCAAAGCATGGCCTCGCCGGCTGCTTCCAACTGGCCAGGATCACCTAATGTACCAAGACCATCTCCGGCACGACCAGCCCAAAGTCCAGGACATGCCGCGTTGCACAGTCCACAGGCTTCGGACCACAAAACAGGAACACACATTTCTAGAGTGCTACCACAACGCTCCTGGGCTGGAGCAGTACCTACCTTGCTCACCCACGAGGCTTTGGAATTGCTCTCTTGTCCTTCGCCACACCCATCTGGACTTCCTGGTCCAGATCTGTCTCCCCTAGAGAGATTTTTGGGGTGTATCTACATGCGAAGACAATTTCAACGATTTATACAAACAGACGACTGCGTAAGTCTCAAATTTCGATGTGTGTAAACTACAAACTAATTTGTAATTTATTTTTTAGTTAACTGCAATCAATAGTACTGAGCCTGGTGTTGTACAGTTCAAAGTGGAGAGCTTGCAGTGTCGTGTTGGCTTGAATCCGCAACATCTGCAGTCGCTGCACATAAAAGTGCAACCGCTTCCTGAACACAAAGATCAGTGGACCCTCGAAGAACTACAAGTAATTATTTAATAAATTGCACTGTATGTTACTTGAACTTGAACAATATATTTGTTATTTTTTCTCGATAGATTATAGAGAAATTCTTTGATACTCGAGCCGCAGCTCCGCCGTATAAGCCAAATACACTCTCCGGATTTGGCAGGATGTTGAACGTCCCATTTAATGTTTTGAAAGATTTTGTACAAATAATGAAATTGGAACTGGTACCTGGATTAGTGCAACAACAACAACTTAAATGGAATGTACAATGGTGTCTTAGGATTCCTCCTTCAGGCACACCGATTGTACCCACTGGCATGGCGGCTGTGCTCGTCTGCAGAAATAAAATCCTTTTCTTCGTAAGTGTATTTTGCTTCCATAAGGAAGAATAACTATTATTTAATTTAATTTGATGTATCTCTATTTTAGTTACAAATAACGAGAATCGGATTACCATATCAAGGAGAGACACCCTCATTAGTTTTACCATTAGTTTACGATGTTAATACCAATGTGACGCAATTGGCAGAGAAAAGGGACCCTAGTCCAGCCTCAGCAATGGCTGCAGCGTCTCTACAGTTGAAGAGGTTTGCAGAATACGGTGTAAACCAGTCCGAATGTTCGCTTTTCCCTGCCGTCAGAGATTTACTAGCTAATTTGACGCTGCCTTCCGAGCCACCTCCGGTTATGTCTCAGGTAAATGTTCATGTTGGACTGCTCGAAAAATTTTAGAAGCTTCCTTCTCGATTAACATGACTAAAAATGATACCTTAATTTTGGCAGGTTGTTCAATCACCAGCCGGTGGACAGGTGACTCCAACCCAACAAATCCAAAGTCCTGCAATGCAATTGCATTCTCCTATGGCTGGCAATCAAGGTCCTCCTCAAGGACCCTATGGAATTCAGGGTATGCCACCCATGGGAATAATGGGTGGACCACCTCAATAGGACCTACTTTACTCTCCTAGTCCCCTCTGTCTACCAAACCAGTCGTCCTGGATCAACTAAGTCGCATTTTTGGGGAATTCTAGGAGAGCAGTTCTAAAAAACATGTTTTCTTTCGGTAAGAGACATTGCAATTGTAAAAAGTAGATTAGCCGAAATTTGTTTATAAATACTTGTACACACAATATAACGGAAACAGCGATCAAGAATAATTTCAGGATAGAGAAACTCACTATCCTCTAATTATCTAACACGACTAAAAACTCTATACTTTATTTAGCGTTGGAGAGACCACAAGAAATTTTACAATGTATATTTTTTCAGAGTACAAATTTTGCATTATGTGAGTAAAGTAGATGTTTGAAAAATTTCACAGACATGAAAATTTATCTGATCGTCGTGTAATTAATCGTTTATAATCTTCCCGATTATTATCTTGTATGTTTAGAATTAATCTCTCTATAAGAACTTCTTAATTTGATAAATTTAAACGACTTGTATATCTATGATAATTAGAAAGTATTTTTATATTGTAAGTAACAACTGTGATACTAGTTGAAACATAGAGTAAATAAATTCTATAATTGGAATTGAGATAAGACTATGAAACGAGTTATTCAATTTTAGGAAATATAACTATTATATTAATTAAGTTATAACAATGATTTTCTCGTTAATTTAAGGACATGTAAAGGCTAATTTTATTTGTTCAAGTTGAATTATGTATTTTTAAGTGCAGCTCGTAATTCTGTACAAAAAATACTATTACATAATAGTTTCTAATAAGTGTCTAAATAACAACAAATGTTATCCTACTTAAAAAATATATATATTATTCGAGAAAAAAGTGAAGGAACTCGAAAAAAAAATCCGGTTTTTAAAAATAATACAAAATTTGTATATTATTACACTTTGGAAAACGGTACAAGTCCATATACAATTCTCAATTCTTGTACAAAACGTTCAGCTATATTCTATCTATGCACACTAATACAATACACTAAATGAATCGTAATAAAAATAATGCGATACAATATATGTTCAAATATCCGTTTTAATTTGTTCTAATCGCTTAATTATCTTAACGCTTTAACTAGTTGAAATATATACAAAGTGGTTCAACGCCGGCACATATAGTTTTGCCTGTCACGTCTCCAATTTTCTTTTGTACGTATGATTGGTAGGACGAAGTAATTTTCATTTCTCGAAATGTTCAATGAAACTCATAAATAATTTTAAAATAACAAACAAAAAATAATTCAACAAAACCACTCGTTTCCATAACTTTAACGTCTTAGTTGTTGCTTCAGAGCAATTTAACTTAATATAGCGAGCAATAACAAAGACGTGGAGACTATATCTCTGAGATAGAAATAAAATAAAAAAATTCTTAGTTACATTAACAATTAATTTAAAGAATCTTACAATGACCGTAGGTTAGAGTATGAATAGTAAATGTCGAACAGATCCTGGGCTAGTTTCAAGCAAGCGTAAACCAATTCACTTCTATGGTGCCAAGAAGGTGTGAGGAGAGTTCGTTGTTAACGTATCTGGTCAACAGCAGCACCAACAAGTTAAAACTGCAAACGAAAAGGTTTTGGATGCCCGGTGTGAATTGACAAAGATACACTCTCTTCACTGATTTATCGCGATTAGTATAATAACGTTTTCTTAAGTCTTTAGAAAAATAGAAATCCTTCTGTGTTGGTTCGTCAAAGAAACGTTTTATACTGAAAAGAAAATCCTTCAGAGACAGATTATTTCATGCTCAGGCACTTAGGTTCGTTGGTCTCGCACAAGATCTATGCTAGAAGTTGTTAGACAGCGTAATTAAATACAGACTCCGGTAATAAACAGTATTATCTGCAATAACTCGTTTTCCATCGGACGAGTTATTCCAGACAACGTTTCCAAAAATCATTTAGGTGATTTGCATGCAAACTCTACTGAAAATGGAAAGGGGATTGGAACTCTCAACGCCTTCTAAGCCTTACTTGAGAAAGCAAACACCATCTTCATCACTGTTCACCAGGCATGTCTCGACGATGACACGTCGATGCAAGCTAAAAGAACGTTCTCATCTTAACAAATTTCTCGACGAAATTTCTCTACAGTTTTTTCTAGACGTCGTCTGCCACTAGAAAGGTTTACTTTGGTCGAATTTGACACTGTTTGCTCGAATACGCCGAAGAGATTCTGTTTACCGATTGGGAGGCGTTAAGTGAGAAGGGGAAGCCTACCATGTTGGGGTCGCCAGTAACAGCAGGCTAGGTGCAGGGCTAAAATAATCACGAGGATTTCGGTAAATGCCAGACCTGCTCCCACACCGATCACAATCGCTAAATTTTCTTCTATTGTCCTCACTATCGCGTCATAGCAACCCTGAAATCAACGTATTTTTTATTTATTGAAAATGTTTTCATGTGATATATCTCTTCTTCCAAAAGTGTAAAAGTTTCTAACCTGTTTGTAGTAAGAATTATTGGAAGTTGGGGTTATAGAGCAGGAAGGATCCTTCAAAACATTATTCTCCTTTATACAACACGATTCGGGAACAATCTTATCCGTTATTGTCCAGTTTATGCTCTCTCGGAAGTCTATGTAGCTTCCTACGCCACAGCAGTGAAGCTAAAAACAAGAAAACAATATTAAGATCATACAGCTACACAACACCGGAAGTCCGAGATTATTAATCTATCTGTGCCTACGAATCTTTCATACTAATCTCTCATACATCATTCCTCCCACACGCTTACTTGATTAATCAATTAATAAAGAATCTTAACAACCTGTGTCATTAGGCCATCCCAAGCGACTGTAATTGTTTCTGTTTTGTCAATATTGCTAGCGTAGTATTTGAGAGTAGATCTGAGGAAATTCTGCATTCCCTTTTCCGGCTGGAACAATTCCATTAAAAAAAATTATTAACACAAATTTCTGTTTGCATCAAATATTACAGCAACTTACTTGTTCTCTGTATCCAAAGGCTAGACCCACTGCCACACACTCCAGGACCAGAACCAATAATATAAGGACTCCGTACTGCAAAATTAAAATTGCTTTTGTAGTGTGAGATAGTGGCTTTGCTAAATTATATATTATAAAATATTTACCACACATAGAAGACATCGTGACTCAAACATTGCTCCACAGTATCCTAAGAAACTGATTAGGAAAGTCAGTGCTCCTGATACGATTAGGATGTATGACATCACTTTGATGACGCCTGCATCCGTTTTATTCTGTAAAATAAATTAGTAGTGCACAAAAATTAGTATAATGATTCCAAATCAAATGGTATAAATTAATTCCATTTAAGTTTCTTGAACACACTAGCACGCTACTGGATTTTTATCGCGAATTTTCAAAAAATTTACCAGAATATCAGCAGATTGATCAAGTTTGACTATGAGGTCGGTGAAAGAACTGCTATCGGTAAACAGCCAGATTCCAAGAGCCAACGCCGCTCCTCCGGCCACCTAAAAAACAAACATAATTGATTTTATGGAAAACTGTTCAACCAGTTTCTTAAGAAGTTGTACTTCCACGCTAATGCCTAACGGCGTAGCATAAAGGAAACGCAGCCAGTTATCACTGCGGTAACATCCTTATCTAATTAACAAATAATTTGCGCGAGCGTGGACACCTTAACAAGAGCATCATTGTTTAAACTCTATTTCAAAGTAAAATTACAAGCAGCACAATCCCCGCCCATGTTCGTTCTCGCTTGCTAATTAAAAAGTAGTTTCTCCTTCGTTCGGAGAAAATTGACTGATTAAAGCACTTTCATATATTTTACGCATACTTACGAAGAAAACGAAATTAAAGAAACACAGGAAGTACTTGGCACACTGTGAAGCGCACGCCATTTTGCTTCCGTTCCAAGTTGTCCTCCTGAAACAGAATAATAAGAATCAATCAGTATGCAATCAACTATTCAAAAATTTAAAAAGTAAATCCTTATTGATTTCTTGTTTACATTGTTCAAATAATAGAGTGCACAAAGTTACCCGTTGAAGTTACAAGGACTCTTTTACAGAAAATGATTGAAGCATAAAGAAAGGTCGGAGATAAATTCAGAAGCAACACCTGTCAGTCATGTTTTAACGCGCTGCTAGTTCAGCGTTAATTTCGTTGAAACATTGGAATCTTCGCATACGTTTCTGCTTGTGTTCTCAAAGAGCATGATAATGTTTCTAGCCGCGTGTAACTCTGAGTCGAGACGCAATACATAAATTATACAGTCGCCGGACGCAAGGACGGATTATGAGAGACGTTAGGCGGAAGAAGAAACCGGATTGTTAATTGTATGTAGCCGTGGAAGACAATCCGAGAACGCAAGCACGAGGTCCATGGTATTGAAAGTCTCTGGGCGCACGGGTTTCTCGCTGTCGACGATCATTTCAAACGCATTTGCATCGTGATTGCCCTCCTCGAGCTCAGCCAGCGATGAAATCTTGCCCGCAACGTCGTCCAATAAAGTTTAACTCTTTTCTTGCATGGTTCTGATATATTCAGACGCGCTGCGACGAGTTCGAAAGTCGCACGCATTTTCGAATTTGAGAATCTCTCGCGCTTTGGAAATTCAAGGACAACAAGACTGCGATAGATCGTCATCTGACGAAGATAATAGTAGTGTTGCAATTGCATTAATTATTCATAGCATCATAGAGATACCTTCGCCATGTTTGCACCGAGGTAATTTTTATTCCGCGTGCAATAGCCCAGTAAAACACGCGACGGTTTAGAATAATAATAGATCTTTATCATAAAAAAACATCTAGTTATGATCGATCTCGTTCTTGGTCTAAATCAATTTTTATCTCTTGGTCTAAATCAATTTTATATCTTTCTGCTATGAAAACTATTTCACTGAATTTAACTATGGAATTGAATTACAGTTCATTTACAATCAATAGAAAAATGAAAGCATTCAGAAGTGAAACAAACTATTAGTATTATAATTGATAAAAAAGTAGATAACTCCATTTAATACTGAAACATATATTGTAATTTGTTTTTGCTTGTATTTAGAGAAATTCTTGGACATTGGAAATGCAAATGCAGATATTAATTGCCGGTGCAGCGAAATTGTAATTATTGCAACACGGGCCGGCTCAAGTTCAGTCTGCGTAAGATATATTCTTAACAAACAAGAATTCGGCCTAATTCGTCCAATTCTCGGTGCTCTTTGTCGCCCGCCCACGATACTTCCACCGACAAATATGTCTTAATTAAGCAACTGGAGCAAGGCGAAGGCGTTCTCTGGCGACGACAAGCAACGTTTGCACCGAAGAAACATTTCGTTCAAACAAATCAACCGCTCCAATTTAGATTAATTTCGTCCTGGACTCATACCATCCCTACAATGCACTTCATTGCATAATACAGTGCATACAAGCCAGAGTAATTAATAAAATAGATTCAAGACAGCATCGAAATAAGATCCCCTTTACTGTATAGAGAACGAGGAAAAGCTTCGAATGCATACTGCTGCGAAACCAGACGGTTTCGTACGACAGAAAAGACAGCAGAATTCGTCTCGAAGGACTTGCCGTCGTCTGCGATGCTGGATTTCTCGCGTGAATGCATTCTGAGCTTGCACGGCGCTGCATTATGCAACGAGCACGCGATACATTTACGGATACGTCATTGCGTCACCGTCGAAAGTTGTCAAACTCGTTGAACCGCTGAAATTGAACGGATTAAACGGCGAACAAATGCCGCAGTTAATGTCGACGTCGATATCTGGACCCGGTCGAAAACGAGTGCAACTTTCCCAAAAGCCGGACCACCGCGGAAAAGGTCCCCAGACGAGTCACATCAAGCACCGGAAAACCACGAACCGGTAGTCACGCACGATTGCGCGTAAAATCAACGGATTGTAGACTTTATGCCTTCCTGACGCAAGTCCGGTAATTGTACACTGATTTTTCCTATTATTTCCTAACAGATTGTCGTTTTCATTCCGCTTCTAAATGATCCGCCCAGCTCATGTTACGTTTTCACATTCGGTCATCAGAATTTCTAATCTAGCCGTAATAAAAATTTGAAAAAATAGCATATATGTAGCGTTACAATTATACTAGAACGTCCTTGTGCTAATTTTTTGCATGGAAGCTGTTCTTACGTGTAACATTGATTTTATATAGACAGTCTCGTTATTGAAAGGAGGTCGCCTTTGGACCGCTGTAACTTGTAAATTAATCGTGATAAAAATTTGAAAAAAATTAAATATGTACTACTACAGTTATACCGTCGCTCTGTATTGAATTCGCATTGCTTTACGAGCTGGACAGGGGACTGTTAAAGAGCTAAAACGGACGTTCGCAACGGGACCGCGATGTAACTCGGCCTAATAGCTTCCTGATTATTTCGTGAGTCGGTCAGCTGATTTCCTCTTTCTCCTGCAGTGATCGTCTATGATCGTGTCACCTATTGCTTCTCATGTCTCGATTGGGTCTGGGTTAAGTCAGTTGATTTCCTCTTTCTTATACGATCCCTCGACGTCAGCCAGATTGCTGATCATTATCGCTCTTACAAATGAATAAGTACCCGATCAAATTGAAACATCCATGATTAATAAATGCTATATGATCTCATAGATCATAATCGGAAACGTTATCAATTCACAAGCTATAGTAGTACCGAGATTGCAATATCAATCGGTGTTTAGATATTATGCCAGCCATACCGCGGCCAGACGCAGCAAAAGAAATAGGGGATGCTACTCGGCGAATCGATTTGTATTGGTTTCGTGTCTGCCGGATGTCGTGTTTGGTGCGTTGATCACCCTGGCGACAGAGCCAGTGTCCGAGAAGCCTGGTTTATTCGCGAGCAAAGCTTGGACAGCGATGTCATGTTACATTATCCGTTGTATTACACTCGCGTCGATGTCCGACTTAAAGGGCTGCTCCGAACGCTATCTTTCCCATAAAACTTCTCAACTAAATTCCAAAATATTCCTGTAGTTATTGATCTTACTCGGCGTCGTCCAACTACCTGCAGAATTTCACAATTCTTTTACTATCTGTAGATTTTTATTTGTCCGCAAGTTAAAGATCTTTCAATTTTGTTTGCAAAATACATATCCTAACGACTTGACCCAGTTCATGAGAATTAATTTGTTCGTATGGTACAGATAACTATGTCTTCAACTATTGGGTATCTTTTTTCCTGTTCAATAGGATCGTAGTATTTTTATTATAACGATGTTAATGAAAATTCTTGACCCAGTTTTCAAGAATAAATTCGTCCCTGTTGCATTAGTGTTATCGGGCGTTGCAAAGAGAAGAGGTTGCAACGGGCGAAGAAGAATCGGTAGTTCTGTGATGCACCGCGTTTCCATAACGACAGATTGTATGCACTTCACTGGGACGTCAATGCCCTCGTTGCTTTATGCACGCGGTTCGCGCCGTACGAAAACATGTCCAAGAGGGGTAGTTTACCCGTCCTCGAACGACCGCCGCACGACCACGCATCGCTTGCCCTATGCTCGAAATAATGGGAAGCCTGACCCAGTTCGTTGCGCCGCTTTTTACGGGTTTCGTGCAGGCCCCATGGTCTACCGCGTCTCAGAGTGCACTCTGTCTGTGCATTCAAGTCCCTTCGAAGCGTTGTATTTCTGCGATCTGTCGCAACGGAATTGCTCCACCTGTTTTCAAGTCGATTAATACTTCACGAGTATCGTAAACGTTTATACCACTCGTCCATACACAGTACCTACTACGTACAATTTGCAGAACGTATTCGAAGTTTCACACTTTGAATTCTATAGAATACGTGTTCCGATCGCGGCTTTTCATTAAATAAAAAGTTTCGATCCTGATTCGTACACTCCCGTCTAGAAGTCGGTCAGTCACTCGATACTAACATCGATAAACGTGCAATGAACAATAAAAATGTGTTTCAAATTATTCAGAACGTGACCCGTGAAACTAATTGTTGCAATAATAGATAATAGATTATCATCTAGATCGCGGTTTTTATGCACATATTACAAAAGTTAGTAGCTATTACTGAAAACAGCGAAAACATTAAAAGAAGTTAAGAATGTTTGATGTATTATATTGAACGTATTAAAATTCTTAAAGAAAGAAAAAACTTGGGTTTGGTCACTACGCCTTACAGGTGATGCAAACAATTTTTAATTTACATAAAGGTAATTATAATCATAAAGGTTATTCTATACGGATTGTAAGACTGAAATTTTTTTGAAATTTGAAACAGCACGTTACCACTCTCTAAAAAAAAGTATCGAGGGACTCCTGGAACGTAGAAGAGAAGTTCCTCCATTTTTGAGGACAGTTAAGCAGACCTCTTAAAATCTGACCTAAAAAATGAAGGAAGTATATCTCATCTGGAAAATGCTTCGTAATCCAAATTATCTTCCAAGTTCTTTAAGTACATAATGATGTAAACGGTAAACGATAGTGTTTCCCCTTAAAGTAAGATACGGTAAAATGAGCAGAAACGATAGGCATAAAAATCAAAGTTTCCAAACTGGAAATCGTCCATTGCTGTAACTTTTGTCAAGCAGTAAAAGAAGCAGGTGCACGTGGAGGAGAGAAAGGGGGAGAGAGACAGAAAATTTCCAAGAAGGGAAAGTTGCGCGTCCAATTACAACACAAACGCATATAAAACAAGTGAATTGTCTCCTCGGAGTACAGGTTCCGTTTGCATCATGAGAGAAAAATAGATCCGAAAAATAATTGTCTAAAGCATGTACCAGTTCATGTTAATTGACCAGAATTCGAAAATCAAAACCTTTATTAAATAACCAAAGATACTGGGAACGTTGCGTAATAAGTTTCGAGTGAAATCGATTTAAAATCTGAACAGTATTTCGTAAGATGCTACATCGAATAAAAATCTTTCATTATGCTTGTTAAAAGATTTCACCTATACCCAGTTTTCAAATACCAAAAATGCTATAAATAAATGGGATGCAGGCCTACTGATCGAGTCTACACGCGATTGTACAACTTCTCTCTGTAAAAGTACGGAGAGAAATTTTATGTGTTACAAGGTGTTAACAAACGATAATTATCAGACAATAAGCACGCACACTTTCTTCGAGAGAAAGGTAATATTTAAAGTGTCGGTATAAACCGTTATGGTGCCGTGATCTAAAAGACTATAAGACGAAAAGATTATACAATTATACATATAAACACAGAGAAATAATTATTACAAAGTCGAGGTCTCTATTTTCTACTGATATATAAAATTATATGGACTGAACGTAGGCACATATCGTACCAAAACTTGCTTCTCGCGAGAAACGGTCTATTATTTTGACACCTACTTAACCGATGCACGCCTAGATAATCTTAAGAAAACGATTCCACCGCGTGGCGACTAAAAATATAAAATTAATTATACTTCATCGCGCATAATATCGTGACACGGACGCTATAAAAAGCGAGCAGGGGAATTTGGTGTCCCGAGTAACGTGAACCGTGCTTAAGGAAGAAACAATCCTTAACAGAGGACACAAGACGAAAAAAAAAAAGAACTTCGGATGACTTACGTTCACGATGCTGTAGCCGGGATTCTCCGACAGAAGAAATCCCACGAGATCAACGCACTTCACACCACGCCACTACTCATCACCATTATAACAAGAGAGGAGCCGAATTATTATCATTTCACTGGCGTCATTCTAATTAACAAGTCCCATAAGATGCAAGCCGCTGAGATACAGTCGTTACTCCGCGCCGTTTGCCGCGCATCTACCAAATACATACCTGTTGCAGTACCATAGTTCTCCCACCAATGGCGGCAGCTACGCGCTGATTGGCCTACCGTTAGCCAATTAAACGCCAACTTCTGGAACGCTGACGAATCACAGAGCTGATGGTTTTCGCGCCATCAATTGAACTGGACAATCGAAGACAAAAGAATAGACAGAAAATCGAAATAGACTGTTTTATAAACAAAAAAGTCTTTTTTAATTATACAACAATTTATTTTAACTCATTTTACATTTTTCGTAAATACAATATAATTCTTAATGGTTATGTTTATCTTGAATTAAATAAAAAGGATAAACCATCATTCAACCTTTCCCTCTCGAACTTAACGTCACACTTATTCATAACGTTGCTCTCGCAATGAATCGACATACCGTTCTCTGACAAAGGCTTAATACGTTTGGACTTTTGCTCATTGTCTTTCTCTGTACTTTCTTCTTGACTCGATGTTCTCTTAGTAAGGATCTTACCAAACGGTTTTACAATTAACGAATCCTTTCGCAACGTTACTTCCTTCAAATCATAGATAAAATCTTTGTTCAACGGTTTTATTTTATTTCGGGTGGGTCTTTGTGGCCTCGGATTATCCGACAAGCATACAATGTCGCTCTCCTTTGAATCGAAACTCGTAGGCGACTTTACCTTTTCTATTTGCTTTGTGGAATTCGTCTCTGAAGACCCAAAAATGACTTCCATCACCATTTTCCTGAGCTCTGGGTCCAACTCATGAGTATTTTGTCCTTTGACACCATTGCTGATACTTTCTTGAGTATCCCCATTAACTATTTCTTGGTGTGCAGCTAGCTTTGCGGGCATTATTTCTATGTCTGTCTCATTTTTTGATTTCGTATTCGCTTTGCTTTTCACTTCCGTTATTACTTCTACATCTTCTTCTGCCTCACCTCTTACTTCTGTTTCTTTTTCTATTATCATCTTTTGTTTTTCATTCGTTACTTCTGTTACTACCTGATCTTCATCTGTCTCCTCCAAATGAATCTCCTCTAGTTTCATATGATTCGGAGATACACTGATCTCCACAACATCCAGGCTACTGGTTTCTTCCTCTAAATTCGTTCCTTTTAAAATGATTTCTTGCTCGGATATAATATTGTCGTCTGAGATCTGACTTATCATATCTTCTATAATAGCACGATTATTCTGAGCATTATGCATTTTATTACAGTGTGCCACGCAATCGCACTTAACAAAACATTTGTAATTACAAATCTTGCATCGGTAGCGGTTCCAGCCGACATGAATGGCAGCATGTCTTCTTAGATTAGTTACAGAGGTGAATTTTCGTTTACACGGAAGGCACTGCAGTTTCTGAAAACTCACTAGCGCAGCTATCTTTTTTTCCATTACTAACGCATGATCTACTTTCTCGACATTACCTACGCAGAAAAGAAATTTAGTCTCTTAATTGTTTCAGTATATAAAAAGTTAAACTTCTACTTTGTTCTTACCTTCATTAGGAGTTATTCTTTTTGCACTGTCCTTATTCTTTCTTTTCCTACTTCCTACATTATTTTTATGTTTGCTCATATTAGCATAAACAATTTCTAAAGAGTCAGAGGCAATATTCGTAGTAGAATTATTTTTTGCAAGATCTTCTTGTACTCTATTCTCTACACTTGTTACATTCTCTTTGCTCTCCTTCTCACTAATTACTTCCCCACCTTGCAGCAGTTCCCAGTCTGCTTTACTTAAAGTACTCACAGCTTCCACTCGAATAGATGTCTCATTACTATTATTAATCTCGGTAGAGGTAGAAGTAACTATGGTCTCACTGGAAACTTGATCTGGCAATACTTTATTCACCTTTTTGATTTTGGTTGTACTTTCACAGACTGCAACGCGTCTATGACAATATTGTGAATGGGAAGATAATGCTGCCTTCCTCTCAAATCGTTTCCCACAACCTCCACATCTGTACAATTCTGCATCAGATTCTAGATGATCTATCCACTCCTATTGATAAAATGTCACATGTTTATTTTTGTAAAATTGTACATTAATATAAATATTACCATACCTGTGTTTCATTCACTGGTAATAAACTAGCAGTTAATGCTTTACTAGCTTGTTCCTTCTGTAAATCTTCTGCACCTGTTGTGTCTTTAATAAAAGCTTTCTCTTGTATCTGAACTCTAAGCTTTCTCACATGATCATTTGTTTTCCTGTGAACTATAATTTACATCAATATTAGCAGGCCAATGTAAAATGAATTCTTGATTATACCCACATACCTTTAAACAAGTGACGATAAACACTCCATGTGTTTGCAAATGTGGTAGGACAATATGGACAAGGGTAACATAATCTATGAGACGTATGTAATGTTCTCGTGTGCACTGCTAATGTTTTTTTCGTTGCAAATTTTGCATTACCTGACAATTAAAAGGTATTAATAAAAATAAATAGTAAATAAAAAGAACGTCCTGAAGAAAATGATAATAGCCTACATATGGAACAAGTAAGTTCAGGTTCGAAGATGCATGTCGTTTCTTCATTATTACTCGTAATTGATTCATGTTTGGACTGTAAAACTTGTCCATCTGGACCTAACACTGCAGTTCGTTCATTAATCATGTCCTTCAGTTCTGTCACCTAAGTTACATTAAAAAATGATAGCATAACTCAATCAAACTTGATTACTACTTCATAGAATAATTGCTATTTGTAATTGATCATTAACCTGTGCTTTCATTAGATCTATATGATTCTTTGTTGAAACTACGGGTTTAACAGTCTGATAAACTGCAGATGAGTTTGATTGCACAACCTCTAAACACAAATGTTCAGTGTTACTATATAAATTTTCATTCTGCTTTTTCTGCAACATATTTACAACGGAGATAAGATCCTTCTTTTGTTCTTCCTTAGAAACTTGGCTTCTTAGGATTCTATCATTTCCACAATCCTCTTGATGTGTAGTTTCCAACATTTGTATATTTGGTTCAATTGTGAAAATCTATAATATATTTTTTAAATCAAAAATTAAATGAAAATACAATAAAACAATGTGTTTACTTTAACAAGTTAATAATCATTACACAACCAATGAAATTAAAATAAAATTTGGACATACACTGTCATGATTATCAGAAGAGCTTCTACCAAACGTAACATCAAACTTCTCTTTGCAATATATACGTTTATGTGAAATAAGATTGACAAGACTCCTAAAAAGGCTCCTGCATATGCGACATTCATAAACCAAATCACACTCATATGCCAGAATTGATTTGACCTCATCGCTACCATCTTCCAAAACTCTTCTCAAACTATATAAAGATGACACACTCGTGTCTACTTGCTGATGCAGTTGTGACAAATCTGGATTGGCAGGTGCTACTTCTTTCGCAGAAAATTTTACCTTCCCAAATTTACCATTGGGCCTTTTGGTCTTTGCTTTCGCTTTCAATGATTTCATTTTCTGCAATTATTATGAATCCAATTTACTATCTTACCGGAATTAGAAGAAACGATTTCAGTCACGAAATTATATAAGCTTTTAAAAAATGTTAAATAAGAATCGAAAATCACGTAAAAATCACAAGATAACAAATACTGAAATAAAATCCAACAAGGCAATTACATTTAAGATTATATCAATAATATTGTATTTGAAATATTGAAAAAATAATTTAATATAATTGATTATTTGATGATCTATTTTTCCAAATGCAGCAGAAGCTCAGAGATTTTTGAGAAAGTTACATATTTGGAATTAAAACGAGAAAAGCGTACAATAGAGATGTACCGTCTCTCCTGCATTTTACAGCGTAAAAATCAGTTTTCACTCTAAGAATTTCGTAGCTACGTGAAGAATGAAGAATCAAGAATCAGGTGGACGTGTCGGAAGTCGAGTTCTTCACGAGAAAATCACACAAATTGGTTTTCTTTGACCGACACGAATTCACGATCTCGATCAGGCTACAACCTCCATTTTTCCGAAAGCTAGAAGTTCTTGTCTCCACCGTTTCGATGAAACGGTATCATGGGCAGCACATTCATTTTGAGGAAAGAAATATTTCTAATTATTAATAATTAACACATTGAACGTACGTTAATTCTACATTCAGGATTCAATAAAATTATGAACGGAGATTATGTGTTTCGTGGATAGAAATAGGTTGCAAATATGGAGTCTTTCGAAAATATAATGTGAAGGTTATGTTGCTCGAACTCTTGAAATAAATTTTAAAATTTGGATGTGTACTTGTTTGTCATTACATAAGATTACATAGTAGAGTAGTTATTTTAATTAAATAGGATATTTATTAATTGAATTTGTTACAATTGAATGCGCTGCATTTAAATATCCTAGTTAAATAGAGAATAATATTAAATAGGAAAACTATATTAGCTACCTGCATTAAGATGTATTCTACTTACAAGTTAATGTTCCTATCCTTGTAATTAATTTTGCAAATAATTAAATTAATTTCTGGTATTTAATACTTTTACTGATAAGTATTTTAAATATTGTAGTATAAAATAATTAATTAATATTTCAAATCGCGGAGTATACTGCAGCATCAACATACAACAATTAATGTGAAAAAATAGCATTCAAAAGTAATATTCATCTATGTAGCTAAATAATTTCATATACTTATAGCTGTTCTATTAATTACTTTGAATTCTTTCAGAATAAAAAACAAATGCACTTAAATGTTCAAGGCTTACATTAGTGTTGCAATTTTACTTTGTATTAAAGCAATATAATGGTAAGAGTAATATTGGAAACAAGACATGATTATTTAAAGAATCTCTTTAATTGCAAATGTCTTTATCTTGTACACATTTTTATCCTATGTTACAAAGAAAACTAATAACACACATAAATGTATAATGAATTTATAATCAAATGCTTGGCATTGCGCATGCGCCTGTAGCCGATGTTACTTTTCGTGAAAACGTACGTGATTGTCACATTCAGTCACATTATTTGCATGCTTGTTTAGAGAAACTTCATTACATATGAGTAGATGGTAATTATTGAAAATAATTTTCGTGAATCGTTAATTTACAACGAAATAAGAAAATGTTGCTGAACGATTGTCCGGATCCCGACAAAATTGGCTGCGGATTCAGCGCTTTCAAGGAAATTGATGAAGTGACTTCTCTGATCTCGGAATTGAAGAAATCTGATTTATCGCCGAGTCTTATTGAAAAAAATCGAGATCGATTCAATTTTATTTTGTCGCAATACCAGGATCAGAGACAATTATTGGATCCTTATCTAGACATTATTCTACAACCGCTGATTGAAATTGTCAGAGATAAACACTCAACAGAGTGTATGCAACACAATGCATTCAAATATATTTTCATTGTCATGTCTGTTAAAACATACAAAAAGATTGTCACCTATCTTCCACATGAGGTACACAAGAATCTAGCTTTTATTTGTTCTATTCATTTCAATATTTACAATAACAACTTGTTTTATGTAGGTAGCAGATCTTCTTCCAGTTCTGCGAATGTTAGAAAAGCAGGATCCAAACAATGTAGAGACATGGGAGACTCGATATGTTCTTCTAATCTGGCTGTCCATAATATCAAAAATACCATTTCCGCTCTCAAGGCTAGAAACTTCTGATGTAGAATCAGAACAGTTAATAACAGTCAGAATTTTAAAAATATGCAAATTATTTTGTTTATCAAAAGATGCCTGTGCTGTAGCTGCAGTCTTTCTCATTGCAAATTTCTTAACAAGATCAGATGTCAAGAAGTTATATCTGAAAGAGATGATTGCATGGTGTATAGAGTGCGTGAAGAACGATCCTTTCAGACATGGTCCACTGGCTGTTATAGCATCCATATTAAAGCATAGTGTAAGAGAAGATGTTAAGCCATATACTCAAACAATTTTAGATGAACTCTTACAGCTTCGTTTAAATGATAATCCTGCAGATCTCAGTAGGAAGTTTGGGATAAAAATTGTGCAGAGACTTGGATTGGTATTATTGGGAACAAGACTTGCGTCTTGGAGATATCAAAGAACTAGTCGTTCTATATGTTTACAGCTTAATGCTAATTCACCAAATTCTATGGAAAATGTGGAGGAAACTAAGGAAGTTGCAGTCAATCACGAAGATCAAGATATACCACCAGCAATAGAAGATATTATTGAACACTTGATACAAGGTCTTCGAGATAAAGCAATCACAATACGGTGGTCTGCTGCAAAAGGAATTGGTAGAATTACTGCAAGGTTGCCAATGGATTTAGCAGATGATGTTGTTGGATTTGTGTTGAATTTGTTCAGTGGTAGAGAGTCAGATTCTGCATGGCATGGTGGTTGTTTGGCATTAGCAGAATTAGGAAGACGTGGACTCATATTGCCTCATCGTTTAAGTGATGTGATACCAGTGGTTTTGCAAGCTTTGGTCTTTGATGAGCCAAGAGCATATGGGTCAATTGGATACTTGATCAGAGATGCTGCATGTTACATCTGTTGGTCATTCCCTAGAGCATATGATCCAGATATTTTCCAACCATATGTAAAAGAAATAGCAGCTACATTGGTTGTTGTCACTTGCTTCGACAGAGAAATTAACTGTAGAAGAGCTGCATCTGCATCATTTCAAGAAAATGTTGGCAGGCAAGGAAATTTTCCACATGGAATAGAAATATTGACTATTGCTGACTATTTTGAGGTTGGTGTCAGAAATCACGCATATTTAAAAATTAGTATACAAATTGCCCAGTATGAAGAATACACAAAACCACTCATTGACCATTTGGTGGCAAGAAAAGTCACTCATTGGGATACAGCAATTAGAGAGCTTTCAGCTAAAGCACTCTTTAACTTGACATCTGCAGATCCAAGCTACATCAAAGATACTGTTTTACCAAGCTTACTAGAAATGCTAAATTCAATTGATTTGAACATTAGGCATGGTGCTGTGTTAGCAATAGCAGAAATTTTGGAAGCTTTGTACAATTGTTACAATGAGAAAGTTGAAAATATTATTGAAGCAACTGCTATGGAAAACATAAGAAACATAGTGGGCACGTTACGGAAAAGAGGACAGTTCAAAGGCCTGGGAGGAGAGTTAATGAAGCAAGCTTGTGCGGTGCTTATCAAGAAGTGCTCAATTGTGCACTTTCCAATTTCCATGGAAGTAATTTGTAAGTAAATATTGCACTTATATGTATAGTTTCTTACTTAAAGAAATAACTATTTTTACAATAAATCTGTTTACAGATGATTGGCAGAATCTTCTAGAAGAGTGTTTAGGTCATGAAGTATCTATAGTAAGAACGAGAGCTGCTGAAGCACATACAGAATTCTTTTTTAAATACTATGCTAATGTACAGAGAGAAGAACGTGATATAGTTATTAATCGTTATCTTGATAACTTACAGTCAAGCAATCAGCTTGTTCGAATAGGTTTTGCGCAGGCTATAGGTAATTTGTTATACATTAATTTTAATAATTAGTTGTATAGTATTTTTATTGTATTTAATACTGATACATTCTATTTTAGGATACTTTCCTTTGTTCATAATTTGCGAGAGAGTGAAGGACGTGATACAATCTCTAATTAAGTGTACAGAAATATCAGAACTATCATTGAAGTGGGCAGAAAGTAGAAAGGAAGCCATCCATGCATTGATCATGGTGTGTCAAACATTGGGCGTAAAAGAAGCAGGTTTGTTAGTATATTTCACTAGTTTAAAATGTTTTAGTGAAATATGTATTATAATGTCTCTTAACTTTTCAGATAAATGGGAAATATTTGTACATGATTTATACAACTGTTATCTATTGGCATTGAAAGAATATACAATAGACAGTCGTGGTGATATAGGAGCGTGGGTACGAGAGGCAGCGATGACGGGTTTACATGTAAAAACGATTGTTTGTATAATTCAATGACCTCTGTTACAATATATAGATTAACAATTTATGTACAATTTTAGATGCTAACGAATTTAGTGTTTCAAGCAAATTTATTATCTGTATTGAATGAAGAATTGATGGCGAAAGTCATTGGAGGAGTGGCACAGCAGGCTGTAGAAAGAATTGATGGGATTCGAGCACAAGCAGGAAGTGTTTTCAGTGCACTCATTCACAATGACCCTCCTTTACCAAACATTCCATATCACACAGAACTAAAAACCATCTTTCCATATGAAGAATGTAAGGAAACCATAGAATGGCGAATGGAATCAGCAACTTTCCCAAGATTCATCAAAATGCTATCATATCCTCCTTACACAATGAATCTACTACAAGGAATTGTGTTTAGTGTTGGAGGTCTCAGCGAGTCTTTAGTGAGTAGAATAAATATATTGAAAATTAAATTGTTTTACAAAACTTGTACTCGAATGCTTATTCCAGGTAAAACATTCTAGTGTCTCGTTATTTTCTTATTTGCAAGAAATAGGTGAATCAGATATCAAAGATATATGCTATAAGATATTAATCATTTTTGAAGAAAGTCACAAGAATGAGAGAATGATCACATCGATCTTAGCTTTTTTGGACAGATTGCTTAGCTCCGGTTGTATCCAAATTATTCTTGATGATGCCGAAAATGGCATTGCTGAGAAAATTTTACTGCTACTTAAACAGGAGATCAAAAATTCTAATAACACTAAGTTGTTAATCAGTAGCATAAATGTATTCTGCCAGCTATTACAGGTATTTCGATTGTTATAATTGAAATAGAAAAATTATTGCAGTATGAAAAATAGTTATTACAATCACAATAATGATTGTAGGTACGAGGGCCAGTTGGCAAGAGAGCATTCTGTCAATTGAGTATTTTCCTTTGTCACAAGTATAAATGTATACGCAAAGTAGCAGCAACGAAAGCTTATGAAGCTTTGACTCTGTATGGAGAAGACATGGATCTTAGTGAAGAAAATTTGACGAAAATCTTAACTGAATTAAATGTTACGGATTGGGAAAGATCGGTTGCTGAACTACGACCGATAAGAAATCAACTTTGCGAATTAATGGAAGTACCCACTCCAGTTCTGCAAAACAAAGTTACGAATTAAATATTGTTTAGAAACATTGGTAAGTGAGATTTTGAAATAAGAAATATTCGATTATAATTGATGCTTTATTAGTTCATACTTCAACACTGTTTTCTGATATATAATTTCATCTTATCTGCATTAAAATTTTCTATATTAATGGTTAAATTGTTCTTTAAGTTATGCATCAAGATTTTGGCCCCACATTTTTCTATATCCCATTGCTCTGTCCACCAGTTCGTATAATCAATTTCATTTGTTATGGGATTTCTTGGCACTGGGCAATCGTAGTGTTTTGAATTGACTATTTTTGTTGATTGATTTGCTTTTTGTACATTTTCGCAAACCAGACATTCGAACTCGTCGACGTAGTTTCCGAATTCCGTTCGGGGCCACCCATTATTTTTATTCAAAGCATCTTTTAGTTTTTGATTTTCTACTTCATAATTATCGATCAATTTGTGTGACAGGTATTTGTTGTATTCAGTTTCGTTGTTGGCAAGATTATTTAAAAAGTTGGCTAAACTCTTTGGATCTTTGAAATCGAGTACCGAAATTGCAGACATATTGTTTGGAAGCCAGTCCTGAAATCATGAAATCATCATTAAATCGATTCAATTTTTAATTAGAATGAAAATCATGATTTTAATACCTTAAATGATGGTGATCCATAATATACAGGTACAGATCCGACTATAAGGGGTCGCCATAGTTTTTCCGTGATATAATCTTTACAGACTGCATTCTCAAAAGCTATAGTAAATTTGTAATTGGCAATAAAAAAGAGAAAATCCTCGCTGTTTAACATCTCGAGGTAATTTTCTTTCAGCCTATATTATAATCATAATATTCGCCAGATTAATGATAAATAAATAAAATCATCATTTCTCAACATATAGATATAAATCACCTTTTATCAAACTGTGCATTATTCAAACATGTGCCATATGAATCAACACGAATGTACTTCATCAACTCTGCTACATAAGTATCTCTATTACTTGCAGTGTCACAGTCAGATTGTATGTAAAGCAAGGGGGCAAGGTTCTTTGTGTTAATTAATCTTGTTTTTTGTTCAGTCGATACAAAATATTTCCTATCTACAAATTTGTGCAAATTAATTGTTGAAATTCATTCCAATTACATTCCTCCTAGTAAATTATAATGTTAGTAGCATCAGTAATTAGTAATATTATTATTGAAATTTTGTATTTACCTAATAATTCTCTAATTCCAGATAGATCGACCAAAGTAAGGGGCACATCACTAAATCTGCTGAATGTTGATGAATACTTAAAAAGATTCAGGGTTTCTTGTTGTACCAAAATGGGGTTGTTTCTTGGAGATTCTTCATGAAGCAAACCCCATGGAATTTTATAGGGATTCCATTCTGGTAAATCATCAATTTGAAAACTGCTACCATAAAACAGAAAACTCTGAAAATTAAAACAAGAGTAAATTAATTTAAAGTAATTTAGTATAGAGTAATTTATAACTGTAATTATGATAATAGATTAATTTTAATACAAATATTTTTTAAAAAAAGTCGAGAACATTACACTTATTTTTGGGTGATATCGATAAGTTCGATTGCTTGTAAAATAACAAGAATGTTCTCCGCATTTACGAACTTTTCCATCGTTTCCGAAAGGAGTCCACCATAAAATTACAGGAACATCCACTTCTGGATAAAATATCGACAACAATTGTTAATACTCTTTTTTTCCTTTTATGCATTTATTCTATACTAATATTTATTTAAATGTCAAAAGATTATTGATCTTTATATACCTGAATGTAGTGATTCGTCAATGAATTGAACTAATTGCACCTGTAAATTATTTCAAGCTAAATTATTAAACTTTACACATAACAGGAACATGATAATGAATTTCTTGTTTTCTTGTTTCATAATAAATACATTTTAATAAATCGAAAATTACTATAATATTTTTTATATATTAAGAAGCTTAATAATATTTAGGATTTGCATAATAACGTAATTGTAATTACAGCTATTAAAACATGAGATTTACAAATGTACATTATTATAAAGCAAAACTGTGATATATTTTGTATGCATAATGTATACCTGATAAATTATAATGCTTGCAGCTAAAACAGTGACAACCACAAATGAAAAGTACATTTTCCTTTGTAGTAACATTGTACAGTTTCTTACTTTTTTGAATTTAATATACAATAAAAAATACTACATTTTACTATATTTCAATGCTTTATAAAATTATAATTTTGTATGAATTAAATAATATTTTATAATACAAATCTATTGAATCACTACGAAATGAGTAATCATTCCGATTGTGAGTCATTTTTATCAGTCATGAATAATCAAAACAAAATATTTGTGCAGTGTCTAAAAATTGTTAATAGTAATTAATAGAAAGACAAAATTAAATAATTCTACATATTTGAATGTGGGATATCTCTTTATTGATTAAACTATTTAAACATTGTACGTTGTTACTAATTATTCACAAAATAATTGTTTTATTGGGACAAACGGGTTCATTTGAAATTAATTATTTTTACGACAGTAATTTTTTCTGCAAAGATTTTTCTCAATTATAAATATTCAATAATATCACTGTATATATGTATACAGAAGGCGAAAAAAATGTACAATAATTTAAAATGTAATTTTTCAGCATTATTTAAAGTACATGTCCAATTGAAGTTGCGAAAACTAGATGATTGATAACGTAATAATAAAGTGTACAGTACAGTGTTCTCGAACATTAACAATCATAAATGTACTATGAGATGTAAAACGCCATAGCCATTAAATATTTTTCAATGCGCATGCGTTCGCAAGTAAATGCCACGTGACATAATTTCATATTTCAGTAGAAAATTAATGTTTAACATACATATGATTCGTCTTAAATACGTATGGTCGTTCAGCTACACTTGTTATATAGTAAAAATAACTTCTCGAACGATAATCAACTTATGAAATTGTGAATATTTGTTTAACATCGTGGTTACCATATCACCTTTCAAACGTTCGGACAAATTCCCGCTTTTGATGATTAAACCAGTTCCGTAATCAAAATGGAGCGAACCATCTATATACATTATGCATTCCCAGTTTTATATCAAGTAAAGTTATGTGTATGTATATATCAAATTTCAGCATATCTTTTAAACTTATTTTGAGAATATATAAAAAATAATATTTGTAATGGCTTGGCATCAGTTAAGAGAATACGGTTAATGTCATATTTTTGGCATTGCATGTAAATTATTTTTTTCAACAAAAGAAACGAAAAAACACAGTGCATTACAATTTTAACGATTAATCATTTTGGAAAACATAAATAATACATTTTTCTTATTTGGTAAACAAAAACAAATGCAATACAGTTCATTGTAACAGAATCGAATGACTAAGAAGACAACTGACTAATGATTATATTTCTGAAAATTATTTAATAAGTTTTCGGTGTGTGCATAAAATATATATCTACGTACATATGTATACATGTACTTTACATAGTTATAATTCATTTATCCATATCCTCTGCCTTCGTCTTTTAGTTGTTATTTTAGGTTTGATCAAAATTTGTTACTGTTTATTAGCAAATAAAAGGTTAGTTATATTTAATATCCTTTTTACTTCATAAAAAAGAATTTCTTATTGCAGTCATAAATGCAAATGAATTTATGTTACAACCTAATAGTTTCGATATTATTAATATCGGATGTGCAAACATCTAAAGCAGAACTTTCTTAGGATCCGCAAGTCGGTCATGGTTACGGCTACGATCACGATCAGGATCACGATCACGGGTACGGTTACAGTCACGCTCCTGGCTTCTATTCGACGGTCAACGAACTCTCCCTTAGTCTTTCTCTTCTCCTCTCCTCTCCATCTATAACAGTTTCTGTAACGACGTTGCAGGACGCATCTAGGTTATCTCGGAAATTTTTGTCCTTGACAAGGTTAGCAGTCTGCGAACGCAAACTATTTCCAACCGAACTGTTCCTATACTGAATATTACAACTTGCTACGAATATAAAACAATTCTACTAAAAGAATAAATTGTTCACAATTATTATATTAATTGGAATGATACTTGGTACTGTGCGCGTATTATATGTATCATGAATTTAATACATATGTAATTTCCATCTCGAGTTTAATTAGAATCATTGCAAACTACATCCAATTATCGTATGTAGTGTCGTGAGCACAGAACGCGCGGATAAATGGTTGCAATTAATCGCAACCACTAGGAATGAGATTTAGAATTGTTCTGCGTCCGCGATCTGCGAGAAAAAAAACAAATTAGTCTAAGCCACTCGTTAGACACGCTCGAAAATCCTCGGACTTCCTGAACGAAGCAGGAGTAGATTCTGATTACCCAATTAAATCGAATACATATTTCTGACATATTATTTTTATATGTTGTGTAACTTCTTAGGAACATTTTCTTAATTTTCTTGCCTTTACACAATTAATCTCTAAGGATAATTTGTTAAATTAATGTTTAAAGAATCTGACGCAATTTGGAATATGCAAATTCATGTCGTATCACCTCATTGTTTCGTATAACAAAAGAAATGCAATACCAAGCAAAAATTTCGATTACATAGTTGGTTGGCGGTATTTTTCATTGGAATTGATCTCTTTGAGAACATATCATTTGACGACCAGTGCAAAATACCGACAAACAGAATAAAAGAGACAAACGGAAATATCCAGCAAATCATTTGGATACTTTATTTAAATACAGGTGAACTACGGGAGGTTATTATTATTTTAGATTGGCAAATCCACAAGTGGCACAGGATTCCTTCTAAAAACGTTAATTGCGATCTCAGAGGGTCTATATCGTAGTGCAAATAGAACGAAATAACTGTATAGCGTTTAACTGTAAACTGTCTGTGGCAGTAAGATTAAATTACCAACTATATAGATTCAGCACATTTGTAGGCATAATCTGTACAACATCTGGCAGGCTCGAATGCTATTCAAATATTTGGAAAATGGAGATTTGAGAATCAGATTGGTGCAAAAATAACAGTCACATTCTTTCGTTCCTTGTTTCACAAATCATTTTTCCAATTAATTTAACTGCCAATAAAACGCTGTACAAATGATTCCAGTCGAACGCGGAAACAAATTCTTGTAAATAAAAAATGTGTCGTTCTAAACATTCGAGGTTGCTTGAAGACAGTAATTTGCATGTTTCAAGATAAGATTCTTTAGAAGGAAAAAAAACATTCGGAGCGCTCTCAGATCATAATAACTTCTACAACTTTATACTTCTTCCAACATAGAGTCTAAAGGGAAAAGAACCACTGTGACTAAGAGCATTTCTCAAGCGTCACCTTCCAAAAAATGGATAATGTACATAAAAGTTTTAGGAATTCTACTACATTGTTTTTGTGCCGGCAGAAAAATCTCGTTGCAACGGCAACTGAGAAAATAGCGATCGCAAAGCAGGGTCGTCGATCTGCAGTTCACGGCCCTCCGGAAAGTCGACAGTCCGACAGTTCGATGTGTACGTCTGATCCCCACCGTTCTTTCGTTCTTTCTCTATCCCCTATCTATCGCTATCCTTTCGTTGAAAACGCGCACGCGCGATATCCTGACAGAATTACACAGGGCCGTACAGGATTGTCGAAGAAATGATACTCTTGTTTCTTCTTCTATAATTTCTTGGCGTGAAAACTCGAGATAATGATCATAATACATGTCCATCGTAGACCTACAAAATAATTTATAGTATGCAGGAAACACGCTGGATAGCTATTACCAATAAATCTCAGATATCTTTTGAAAAAATGGTTTACGATAAAATTCTATATTAATATCAAATATATCGTATTTTCTTACAGAATATAAAGAAGACAATCTTACAGGCAGGTTATAAACCCTCTAGATTAATATTCTTTACCTCTATTTAGAAGAAATCATTACAATAACGGTGGAAGCATCTAAGGATTCAAACAACATTTCCTCCATGCCGTTGCGTGATTTGGGCGGTGTCTCGTGCCAGTATAGATGACGCGAGAGGGATCTCCTGCTTGCCGATTGGCTGGAGAAGTGATACTACCGCCACAAGTGGCTGTATCTTAAATCGCAACAACTGAAGTTGTACCTATTTCTACGCGCAGATCTCTGCGCAGTGGAATGACGGGGATGATATCGTGACGTTAGAGAAGACGTATGTTGCTGCACTGTGTTCTATCATTCTATGCACAGTCCTGACCAATGCCGGTGTCGCGCATGCGTCTCGCGTCTTACGGGATCCTTTTCACGACCAGGAACGAGTGAACGAACGAATCAAGTCAGTCGCCGGGTGTCTTTGTTGTGACGAACGTAATTTGTTGCTCGTGACTCGCACTTCCTGCGTGTACTGTCTGTTTTACGGTGATCCTGCACTACGACGTCTACGACTTCCGTTCTGTTTCCCTAGCCGGTGAGTTACCTGCTTAGTAACAAGCTTTACAATTTCTATATTGTTATAATTCTCTCGAGCGCTGATGCTTCGGCTCGTTCAAATCACCGCTTGAACATTTTTTTATATGTATTTGTAAATGTTCTTACAACAGACAAGTTTATTAGATTTTTGTACAAATAATTAAAGATTCAAGTTTGTCATCCGTACTATAGAAATTCGATTTTTGAAGTGATGGCACGAAATTGACCCGGCCACTGGCGTCCGAGAGTTCATCTGTTTAATTGTTGACTCGTGACCGTGAAACAGTTGTATGCATATACATTAGCGATTCTTTAATTTCCATGGAATCACTATTTTTACAAATTTCGGATATATATTTCGTACCATGTATAATATATTTTGAAAATGTATGTGGCAACATTTTTTCATTTGTATTTTTCTTAATGTTTACTTTCGGATTAAACAAGAATTTCGAACTACCACGAACCGATATGTTCCTTGTGACCTTCAATTACGCGATCGAATGTTTTGGGATTGACTAAATGAAGTTTTCAGTCACCCTTACGGTCTTCTCATGGTGTTATTGATTTTACATTGCGCTTTTACAAATCGCCCTTTGACGTCGAACACAATTTTTGTTTATTTTTTTAAATTGACTCGGCTCATTTTTGTTGTCGTTACAACGTCCTCGTTATAGTTGTAATACAAATTTGTGTAGCGTATTGTGTTTTGATGCTTCATCTTGACTAACTGTAAAAAATGTTACCGATGCTACAACATATTCATTTTTCCATTTGTTCCCCGTTTAATTAAAAATTTTGCTAAAATGAGTAAATGGGAATATTTGTAAATATCGAAACAAACATGTTTTAATTGCAAATAAGAGATTTCCATGATTGATACTTGCACAATGTTAAAAATAAAACGTTTGTGGGAGAAATCTCTCTTTGCGGGCGAAACGGGAAAATTTTGGTAAAGGGCGAAAGGTTCTGTTATCGTCTTTTCCATTCGTCGAGTTGGCCCCACCCAGACGGAAGCCACGTACAAATGAGTCACCGAATTCAGAGTTGAAAATAAAGTATCCCTTTGGGAGAGAAGAGATTTTCGTTTAAAAATAGAAATATATTCAATCATGTTAACGAATAGCTGCTTGTGTAGGAGTTTTCTGGCTAGGTCAGGCTTGTATCGCTATGGTAACACGATCTTGACCCTGAAAATGTCCTGATGTTCTGCTACTATCTACCTCGCATCGGACATGTAAAATCAAAAATAACGATTCGTTTTCACCTAATTTATTATTTTCGAAATAACGGAGAGAAATAACTTGATTTTATACGAATAAATCATTCCCAAATAATTTCTTGTTCAAGTGAATGAGATCGTTCGAATAAAATGCAAATGATCTGACGTAAGAATTACAGTGAAATTACCTGTTATATTTTATTTGAACGAATCTGTATAACCACAAAAACTATTAATGATAATGTTGTTTTTCTATTAAATTAGGTTTTGAGTTAAAACGTGAAGCAATTCAAGTAAATGATGCAGACGAACGGTTCTGAGAATCTCGGTAACGAAAATACAAACGAGAAGACAGGATGGACGGTAATTTTTAATTCCTTAACACTGTGTTTTTTTTACTTTAATTCTACAAATATCCCACACATGTTAAACGTACTTATATTTTTATCGGAATTGTTGACTTTATCACGACAGCTATTAATTATCTGTAGCTGATTGTTTCAAACTTTAACACATTAAGACGTGGCATAGATCATTTTTTTTATTGTAAACGTAAATTCTACAGAAAAATAAACCGAGATTGATCATTTTGGACAATGCATTTAAATACTCCGAAATCCAAGTAAATGACCTTGGTAGCCATTTAGTCCTCGAACAGAGGCGTTGAAAGATCGATTGGGGTAGAATTCTACCCCATACAGCACAAAACGTTTGAGGAGAAAACTCGAACAAAATGTGTAATCGTATAAATGATGAATTCCTACTTCGTATAAATAATGAATCTTACATAAACATATGAATAAATGCCATCATAAATTTTACATTTAATAAGAAATAATTAAAATTTTACTTCTTATAAACGTTTTAATAGAGTTAAATGAGGCACGTGATTTTAATATCTCCATAAACTTTTATAAAAAAATTTTTAGTTAGTATTAAATAAGATACGAAATAAAATTTAATTGTATAAATATTTTCACAATAAATGTGTATGTATTTTCAGGTTGGATTAATAAATGGAAAGTTTAAGTACCTTACAGCAGAAACCTTTGGTTTCAAAATCAATGCAAATGGGTCCAGTCTAAAAAAGAAGCAATTGTGGATGTTGGAGGGCAGTGAACAGCAAGTCTACCTTAGATCTCACTTGGATCGTTATCTGGCTGTGGATCAGTTTGGAAATGTTACCTGTGAGGCAGAGGACCCATCAGACCCTGGCTGTGCTTTTCAAATTCAATTGGCTTCTGATGGTAGTTGTAAATTTTTTGTTAATCAAAAACACAAAGGAGAAAGTCTAAAAAAATTATTTTGTGCAATGAATTATTTATATTCATACATGAACATTGGATTAATTTTTTAAAAGGAAGTGGAAGGTGGGCATTGAAGAATATTCAGCGTGGATATTTCTTGGGTTCAAGCCAAGATGAACTCAAATGCATGGCCAAAGCTCCTGGTGAGGCAGAGTACTGGCTTGTACATCTTGCAGCTAGACCTCAAGTAAGTCATTAAAGAATCTACTGTTTAATTAGAAATTCACAAATTGAAATTACATCATTTGTCTTTTTAGGTCAATCTGAAGTCAGCTGGAAGAAAGCGATTCGCGCATTTGAGTGCCACACAAGATGAAATTCATGTGGATGCACCAGTTCCTTGGGGTGAGGATACCTTGTTCACTTTAGAATTTCGTCCTGCTTCTATGGAAGACAATAGCCAGGAGAATACTAAGTCTGAAGGTGGACATTATGCACTTCATACTTGCAACAACAAATATTTAGCACGCGATGGAAAACTTTTGGACTCTTGTACTCGCGATTGTTTATATGCAGCTGAATTTCACGCTGGGCTACTTGCACTGAGGTTCAATATTATTAATATTTTATATTATTATTAAAGATCTTTCAAGAATAATGAAGAATATTATTATTTAAAGGGATTTATATGGAGCATACTTAGCACCCATTGGAAGTAAAGCTGTTTTAAAATCAAGATCTACAACTGTGACACGAGACGAGTTGTTTTCTTTAGAAGAATCGCTGCCACAAGCTTCGTTTGTCGCCGCTTTAAATCAACGATACGTTTCTGTGAAACAAGGTATTTATATATTTACTGTAATATGTAATACTGGACTTAATATATATTTATATTACCTCTATTGCAGGTGTTGATGTAACGGCTAACCAGGATGAAATCTCTGGACACGAGACTTTCCAATTGGAGTTTGATCGTGTCACCAAGAGGTGGTATGTGCGTACCATGCAGGACCGTTATTGGAGTCTTGAGGCTGGAGGAGGAATCCAAGCATCAGAACACAAACGTTCCTCCAATGCTCTGTTTGACTTGGTCTGGCAATCCACTGATGGCACAGTGGCTCTGCGTGCCAACAATGGCAAATTTCTTGCAACTAAACGCTCTGGACACCTCTATGCGAATGCAGACTCGGTGAACGGAGCAGACTTGGGCGCCACTAAATACTATTTCTACTTGATGAACAGACCTGTTTTGGTTCTGCGATGTGAACAAGGGTTCGTAGGGCCTAAGAGCGCATCTAGTTCGAAACTTGAATGCAACAAAGCCATATACGAGACCATTAGAGTGGAAAGATGCGAACAGGGAATTGTTAGATTTAAAGGTAATATTTTCGTGTGAAGGTAGAATAATTTAGGTGCTAAATGGTTTTGTATCACAGGTCAAAATGGTAAGTACTGGCATGCAGATAGCGAAGGAGTCAATGTGGACTCAGACATATCTTCTGACGGCTTCTATTTGGAACTGAGGGAGCCATCTCGTCTTTGCATCAAACATACTGCCGAAGGAAGATATCTGACTGCAGGTAAAAACGGGGCACTGCGTCTGGGAGACACAGATTACGAATCCGCTACCAAATGGGAATTCTAATCAAACGAACATGTAAAAGCTATGTTCCTTCCGAACTTGTTTTGTCGCATTATTTAAACAAACTGGTTTAATATTTGAATATAATAAGTCAAAGATCGCTTTGAAAAGAACGAACAGGTAAAACTATTCAACGAATTTAAATTCAATTGACAAAATTTGGAATTACATCCAGGAAAAGATTGTCAAATTTGAAAGGAACATAGCCAAAATCATTGCCCTTTTTATAGCTTCGAACGTAATCTAATATCATATTTATAAGTACAGAAGGGGCTCCTATTGAGTACTTAATTAGGTGTACAGTGCTATCCGCTTTAGTGTCCATCAGAAATTTTTGGAACTTGATTCTGAAGGAGCTTAGTCTAGATATCTAAACTTGCCTGTTTTTTACAAATTTATCGAATCGATATTTGAGTGCTTCAGTCAATAATACGGCCCCAAATCGGGGACAATTAAGCGGGCAGTACTGTGCAATTATCGAACTGACTTTTCTACGATTTTTTACTTTTACTTCTAATGACTTTTCTACTCGAGAAATATCGTATAAGACTGATCATTCACATGTCTGCAAAGGAATTAAGGCTATTATAACGTTCCTTAATTTAAAGAAAGGTAATCGATACGAATTCACTGTTTTAATGTAAATTGAAACTTGCTCCTTTCTCGATTCGAATCGTTACTCGATATATTATTTATTTCCTTAACATTTAACGTTCGATCGGTTGACAAACTTACACACCAAGGACAATAATTTATTTTACAAGTCTTCGATCTTATTCTGTGTTACGAAAATATTATTTGTAATTTTCTTCTTTTCGTTTATGTTTTATTTTTAAAAAAAAGTATAGATGGTAGTGAGAATTTATTGCGGTAACTTTTTAGACCCAGAGGTGATTGTTTCTCATGGCGACCAGTTTTTATGCTGTTTACGATTTATAATTTAATCATTTAGTTAAGCGAGTATCTAAAAAAGAACGATATATATATATATATATATATATATATATATATATATATATATATAATATATATATATAATATTATATATATATATATATATATATATACACATACATATACAGTAAAATAGAAAGTATTAATCTGGCCAATTGTTTAAGTATTAAAAAGAATTCAGTTTTCTAGTCTCGATATTAATATTAATACTACTTCCGATGCTTGAATTCCTATACAAAACATTTCTACACTAGACAGCACATTTACGAAGTATGTCAACAAGTAAAATAGTGTTTTAGTTAACAATCCTTAATCATTCCATAACATAAAGATACTTTATATTGCTCAAACATACGTTATTAACGCTTTATCGACTGGCCTAATCAATAAGTTGGCTACTAGCGAGTAGAAAATCCAAGTAATTTATGTATTGACATTATAATTGAAAAGTCAGGATTCGTTACACATTATTTTCTTATCTATTTACAGTTTATGGTACCACATTATAAATTATATTACATAATTTGTTACATTATTGTACATTTGACGCCATTCATGGTATACAACAGACAGTTTACAACTGGCTGTAAATATTGGTCTAATTAAACATGGGTATACGTGTTTCAGTAGGTAAAACGTTAATAAGAAACGCACAAATGCATCGTTAGTGTAAACTTGCTATCTAGTGTACATAACATTATAAAGTCGATGCAATAATCGAATATATATGTGTAATTTGAAAGACCACGCTTTTTCTACATAATAGATACACATTCCGCGAGCTGTGCAATGATCGAAACATTTTTACAGTTATTTTTGTGGAGAAATTTTTACATTGTAGCCCGCTTCGAAACAAATGGAAGCATGAATCTTTTTTTCTATTCTTTAATATGAAACTTATGGGCGTGTATTTTATCAATTAGATCGTAAGGGCTTCTAAAAATATATAAAGCTTTACCCTTTGTTGTCGACATTTATAATTTTCCATCTACACCTATATTTCGATTCGACGCTAGGAAAGATATTAATTTTGGATCTGTTTAATTTCCTTCTTTATACAATACAATATTTTATCTGCTCTCTATTTTTTTATGCGCAATAGAGATTTGATGTCAGAACTTTAATTTCAACGAATCTATTCGTAATTTACATTATTTACTATTTTAAGGAAAGCGGGGCAAACTAAGTGTATTATGTAAGCAATAAATGCTACTGTCAAAACAGGTCTTTTGGGGATTATTAATATTGTAATCCTGTAATATTATTTACTTGAATCAGGATTTAGTGATATTTTTGTGCAATGTTTTATTTTTCTAACTGTGCGGATCGCAAGAATTATTTAATATTACAAAACATATCATTCTGATGGTTAAATAAAAATTCATTATCCGTTAACAAAATCTCATACAATAGATGCGAGTGGCTCAAAAGTCTTTTTATCTGTTCTTCTTTCCACCTGGTCGTAATATTCACTAAATACCAGTTTCATACAAGGATAGAGATGAGGTAATAATGGTAAATAAGACAACTTAATGTCCATATTATCATAAGCTATGCCAACGTTGTCGAATTCTTCTGATAATCGTGGAATCTTTGAGTATCGCTGACTGAAATGCGTCAACAAAGTAAATTTTGCATTCATTGTTTTACCAACCTCAACCGCTTGAGATACTGTTGAGTGATACTTTAACGCTGCCAATTTCTCAAGTTTATCCTCCATGGTTGCTTCGTGAATCAGTAAATCGCAATTTCGACCCAAATTTACGAGATTCTCACAAGGCATAGCGTCACCACTAAAGTAAATATATGAATAAAAATAGTTACTGCTGCTTTGCTTTCTATGTAGCTGGAATTTCGTTTAGCTTACCTATAGACGATCTTTCGCAGGTCCTTTAGAGTTATTGATATGCCAAATGCTTCCCTACAGTGTTTAACAATTACAGTATCCATCTGTTTAATATTCAAGCTATCGTAGAATAGTATATCGAAAGCATTTGATACTTTGTGACTGTCTAACATGAAATCTCTGTTATTCACCATATGACATAAATGCGTAACAGGTTCCATACCATTATAGGCGTTCAACCAATTCGAAATTTCTTGAGGTAAAAATATAAATAATTTTTCCGTTGTGAGCTTTTCCCTTGCTTTCATTAAACCGATGATGCCTAAATGATGATCAGCGTGCTTATGCGATAGGAAAACGGCCTGGAAGGAAAAATCACAATGAAAATAGTATGTGAATAGAGGAAATAAAATAAAGATAACAGATATACCTTGATGCTGCGTAAAATCTCTTTGGCTTTTGAGTTTCCATAGAATCGAATAATTTGACAAACTGTGCCTTCTGAACAATCTAGTAACATACTACTATTTTTGTCGATTCGTAGAAGAATGGCACTAGTATTTCTTACTTTATTTGGCGTGCTAGAACCAGTGCCTAGCATTACAATTCGTGGATATTCTGGTGTATTAACTAAATTAAGTTCTTCTGTTTTCTTAGATATTTGTTCTTTCAGTTTGTCCAACGTTTCTCTAAGTTCTTCTTCCTCGAGAAGACAATCAATATACTTCTCCGGTGTTGGGCAGATTCTAGTTTTCGTAATTGGGTTTAAAAAAGGATGGATCTTCACCTGCTGTAGTGTTTTTGCTCGATGAATATTATTATTTATCGTCTGTAACAAAATATGAAATTTTGTAAGGAGAAAGTTAAACTTTGTTTCACAGCGTTATTTATAAATGTTTTACTTCTTTTTCTTCCTTTAAGCTGTCTTCGCTCAGTAACGGAAATATTTCAGGCTGCAACGTGTTCATTATATATTGTTGCTTGTAAACAGCTTCGCTTCCCATGCAAGTGTTTTCATTGTTTAATATTACATGCTCTGTTCTTGATGGAAACTTTTGTAGCCAAGCTTGATACCTTGGATGATTAAAAATATCTTCTGGTGTAAAGTGAAATATGTAAACAATATCTTCCTTGTGTTCTTTATCTGATGCAGTTAGATGGTACTTTGAAAATTTAGTATTATTTACAATAGGTTCTAAATAATCCTCGTCAGGACATTCTACAACTGTAAACATAAACTATTGAGGACAGTGACATAAAACTTCAAATTATTTAAATATTTTCAACTGTACCGATTAAAGTGACCTTGGGTCCAGGTTCCATACAAACATCTTTACTACGTACGATTTGTCCATTTTTTTTTATAATGTCTAATCCTCGTTTCAGTTTACTTAAAAGTGGACCAACTTGCACACCAAACTTTAAACACTTCTCAAGTGACAGTTTTCCTTGTCTTGGATGAATTTCGCAAATGTAAGTATATATATCTGTGTTAGCTTTCAATCTTTTTGCTGTGTTTGGTAAATCTAGTTTCGTTTTATTATAATTGAAGTATCTTTTTCCATTAATGTTTGACTCATCCAGATTTTCTTCACTTTCATTCAAAGATTGATTTCTACTATCTTTTGGAATTTTAGATATAGGTACATAGTAGATAGACATTATGTCATCTTCATATGGTTTAGATTCATCGATAGCAGCAAAATTAAATTTTATCTTATAAAAAGCTGCAAATATCTTAGTTTTATTCAAAAATTCAGCTATTTCATTTGAGCCATGAAATGTTATTTTAGATAAACCCATCTCTTGCAGTGTCAAAAGAATACCTGTTAACCCTCCAATATTTTTCCAACAGTGTTTTGTTATAAATATATGTTCTACCTTAGCTAATTTAAAATGGTGCTCTTGAATTAATCGTTGTAGTCCTTCACCACAATTAAAGATATAATTGTTGTGATCAGAACTGATAAATATACTGCTTGGTGCTCCATTAGCTCCACTTCCAATAACCTATTATCAAAATAACTTGTTACTTATTTTAATCATTAATTTATACACAATTCTTTTACTTACCTGTACTGACGTGGTACTATTGTTAACACCAAGTCTTTTTATTTTATTGTTTTGTTCCATTATTATTTTATTGTAAGAATGAAATATATCTTCCGATAACGCAGTGCGACATCTGATGAAATTAATAAAGGAATGTGTAGATAAAAAATTATGTTTCTGAATACGTTGTAACATTACCAAAGTGATTACTTCTCAGCGTTACTAATTTTAGCAATTCTGCAATAGGAAAAATAATTATTTCATAAAAAAGTTTACAGCGCGCTAGAGTAGAGGTTAGTCGTGGCTTGTAGGTTAGGGACACAACTCCAATTTGTTACAACTATTATTGTATAACGTGTAGCAATAATATAATTGAATAAAAACAATATTAACACACTAGAACAACAATATTAAATACGCTTGATTCTTCTGTACTACTTTTGAATTACTATAGTTGTAAATCGTAAAGAATGTAACCTCACTCTTAAATTACCCACCAGAAGAAGTTACAAAATTGTGTTAATGAATACAACATTAAAATTTACACTTGTTTGTCAACTTGCAAGGTCGACTAAAATCAAAATATTTTACATTTGTTACAATACACATGCATAACATTTAGGTAACTCATTCAGTTATTTATTTCGCAGTTGCAGAATATACAAATGATATAAAACACGCATAGTGAAGTTCCTTTCCCCTTCCAGATGCTTATGAAATATTGTTAATAAACAAAAATGTTGCACGTTACAACTTATATAAAAAGAAAATTATTGCAAGTATTCGAATCATTGACTTTTATTTGGTACAAATAAAATTTCTTAATGACATGTATACTTATCATAGTTTTGTATTTTTATTCTCATTACCAGGGAGTTCCGGTTTGAATGCTTGATCCTGCAACAATGTGAAACGATCCAAATCGGATGATGAAACACTGACATAAATTCCTTACTGTTCAAAATATGTCTTTATTACGGATTTACACTATAATTGACGATTTAGAAAATAATTTCTTATTAAATAATTAATCTATGAGGGAAGGAGAGGAAAACGGTGACTACAAACGCATTCGACATTTAATTTCTACAAATATATCGAAATTTCAGCGACATAACAAATGTGGCAAAATATAAATATATATATTTTTATACCCGTAAACTTATAAATAATCAACGTCGTTAAATACTTCTCTTATCCGAACCGTTTTAATACTTTTAATACAGTATTGTAAAGATATGTTTTGGCATCTCTGCCCCATAAATAATCTATGTGATTGAATTTCGAATACTCAATCTTTCGCGTTTCTAGTACATTTGGTAATCTGTCAACGAGTTTTTTTATATCAGCAGGATCGGTTAGAAAATCATTTTCACTATAAAATATTACTACAGGTATTTTCAATCTTTCGACATCATATTTCGGTGGTTGTGTCGATCCATAAATTTTTAGGTTTTCAGTCGCTCCGTAATCGAACTTGCGGAATGATCCTGTTAAGAAGTGGTGCATAAGATTAATGTAAAATTTCTTAGTTTGCTGCATTTGTTTGAAATTCAATGAACAATTAATACCTGACAAAATGCTCTGACCGTAATGAATAATCTGCTTAGCAGATGCACCAGCTGGGAAATGCCCTAAAATTATTGGCAGCATGGACTTGTCCAGTTGATCACTACCAAATCCAGCGATCATGTAAAACCAACACACACAAAAACTCTTGGTGAGGCTACCTGGTGCATTTCGAATGATTGCAGTTAGGGTACGGGCCTGTAACCTATTGTGGGGGAACCACTGATGTACATTGCAATAAGAAGATCCCCACTGAAACATGCTCATTATAGATGTGGCAAAGAAATATCATGGGAAGTCCCCTGACCAGAGGTGGATTTATTTATACACATAGCTTGAAATATATATGTCATTAGGAAAACATTTTCACAATTTTTTCATAATTTAATAAAATTAGAGAAATGGACTTTTATATGATTGTGCAATTAATAATTATTTCAGCTTGTATTTAAACAACCTTGAAAATTTTAATTCAAAAGAGAAAATCAAATTTTAATTTAAGAAATTAAATAGCTATGTAATTACAGTTGAATTTTAATATTATTACAATGTAACCACCTCCGATCATAATTTAAGATTGTTATAAATACTTATAAATGTACCTCCATTATTCCATAAAAGTGAACAACTAGTTTGAGCAAAGGACTCCTTTGATTTGAAAGAAATGCTATTGGCGCAAGACTAACCATTCCTATGATCTTAGGATTGTATTCAGGTTTCTCACTAGCCATCACATAAAATGCAGTTGTACCTTGACTATAACCTATGTAATAAAGTTCATCATATCCTGTTTGCTCTAAAATGTGGTCTATTGTTGCTGGTAAGTCATAAAGACCAATTTCATGCCAGCTAAAATATTAGTAAAATTATTTATCTAATTAATACAAGTAACTTTATTCGGCATTCACCTATGCATCTTACACTTCTCATTGTTTATTTTATAATGTTTTAATTTTTGCAATTTAAAAACATCCTCACCTAAAATCCCAAAATTCTTTATCTTTGGTTGTGTATTTTTTATGCTTTTTACAATATGAATTCCCCCTTGCATTTCCAAGCCATACATCATACCCATTGTCACATAAAATGTATGGTAATGCCTTCTTCGGACCCAATAATACCCAATCGGCTGAACTTGACAACAGCCCATGGTGAATAAGGACTGGTACTCGAGCCTGGTGTATAAAATTATATGTTTGCCAAGTAAGGTAAGATTAATTTCTTCATGTAGAATTATAACAATATTACCTCTGTCACATTTACATTGTTTAAACTGGTCACACTATTCTCACCATCTTCATTACAAGAGTTTCCATGTGATTTCGGAGGCAAAACTCTATGTACATCTAAGCAATATCCATCTTCAGTCCAAATAGAATGCGTTTCAGCTGTGTAACCATGAGCTTCAATAAGTTCAGGCTGAAAGGAATTGTTATGACATAAAACTACTATCACTTGATTCAACGAAGAATTTATTACGATTTTCAATTGTCGTCAAATAATATTTTTCCCATTCGCGATGAAATTGAGCTAACTATAATGTCACTGAGAATGTCGCTACAAGTAATCAATCGTAAGTAAAAACAAAAGAAATTTACTGTTGTCATATGAATCTCATCGTGATTGGCTGTTGCGCTCATTATACGAGTAACGAACGAAAGGTGATTTTCGTCACAGAGAAATAACGTTGACTTTCACCAACAACTACTTTGTTTCTTCTCGGTGTTTTTCCTTTATCTGTAGCTTTGTTTTCCTCGAACCATCGATTAATCGAGAAAAGAATAATTCTTCCAAGACTTTGGACTTGTTATTCTATGAATGTCGAAAGATCGAGAATTATCGAAACAATTTCGCGCCGTTCAATTTCCAGGATACAAGCTCAGATGCAAATGGGCCTCAATACTATACGCTTCACAAAGCGCACTGCGCTGGTACATAGTGCGACACGGAGAACAGCGGTCAGCGATGAGTCACGCGCATGCGCGTTAATTCCATGAATTTTCTAATAGACCAACGGTTGACTAATTGATGAAATAATACGCAGTTATTTAATCTATCCCCATTGGAAAAGATATTCCATGTTGCTTTTACTGTTAGGACTTGTCATAAACGACTCGGTGTTTCAGACCGACTTCAAAGATAAATACAAATAATATTTACAGAGTACTTAGAGGTGCCGCCCGCCTTTCTGTCTATTAGCCATTTTTGGAATTAGGATCTGTAAAACCTAAACATGTTTGATTTCGTCATCAACGCGATATATCAACTGTAATATTTTGATTTTTCTACTCGAGAAATATCATGTAAATTTTCGAACATGACTGAAACATTTTTTTGTCCAACTCGAATCGTTACTGGATTTATTATTTATTTCGGAACGCCTACTTTCGATCGGGTGATACCTACAACTTCTCAAGGATAATAGTCTGCTTCGCATGTTTATGGCCTTAGATTCGTCTTACTGCAATATGTATTTCGAATGTCTTCAAAATTAAAGATCATGCCAATAAATCGAGTTCTTAAAACAAGACATTGCTTAGATTCGTGTTGAATTCTCCTAACAAAATATTAACTCACGCAAGAATCATGTGTTTCTCTTAAAAATCCGTATAGCGCCAATCTATATAATGATAAAATGCGCAAACTGTTCAACAATTGGATCTAAATTCCCACCGTTAAATGACAGGCTAGAAATTCTATGCTGTGCTAATCTAGCGGAAGAGTGCTCAAACTGTTTAATAATTTAATTTCAGTTTGCATTACTAGATGACAGTTAATACATGAATTTGGAATTCATATGTGTTTCCATCTGGCAAAAGAAACTGATAGTAAATTGTTGAACAGTTTGAGTTTTTCTCCGTAAGATAATCCAACTATAAATTTCTAATCGGTTCAATAATTGCCGCGCTTTCTGACGTTGCTAATTTTTGCCGTACCATCTAGTATTCCAATTTTCGATGAGAGTTTCGGTTCTATAAAAATATTCAGTAAAGTATGGTTCTGTTGCTTTCTTGGCATCGTTCATTCTCGTTCGAAACCTGCCCATGAGTAGTTGAGGAGGTAAGCAAATTTTATATTTTTGTAATCTGTTCTCATCGATATCCATCGATGCCAAAATTATTTAGTGAACAATATTATTTTAATTTAGAAACTCACGCCTTTCTATTCGTTACCATATTTTTCCTTATTTATTGCTAGAAACTTGGAATATTCTTTATAAATGATGATACTCATAGTCTCGTTCGTATGATATATTTTATGATTACAATCATATAATTCTGAATATATTTAGTTATTTGAATATTTCAAGTTATTTGTTTATCAGTTATTTGAAACATACTTTTTTTCTGTTTAGGAGATTAAATTAATTAACCTCTCGAAGCGTGCGTTGGATCGGTTTAGTTTCAGCTTCTTAGCAATTTTTCTAGTGAGTATTATTCACTTATATAATTGTTTAATCTACTCTATTTCCGTTGCGATAAACGTTCATTATTTTAATTGCTTCGTACGGATGTTTTATTTTCGAAATTTTGCATCAGTGCACGTGCTTCGCACTACAGGTAGATTTTTCAGTTGTTTGCTCTATCTTACAATTTACTATGATGCTATATTACTGCCCCAGACTGAAAGATATTTGAGTGATTCAGTATTCTGAAGTGAATTTTTATAATTCACAATTACAATTCCTGAAATGTACACTGCTAAATGTAGCATTCTTTTCTTTGTAGGAAGCATGACCACTTTTAAAGTTCATCATCCCTTAATAGCTACATTTTGTGATAATATTGGTAAGTTATTTTAAACTGATAGCATAAAAATAGCATGAAGTTCGCGTGCTTTCATTATATATGTAAATACATATAATACATTAAGATAACTTATTTTGAAATCATGATGAATAATTAACACCATCCCAGTCAATCAGAAGTATCATGTTAGAAAGTATACCCTGATCATAGCAAACCATAATTCATATTTTTTCTAAAATATCTGATTTCCACTAATACTAACATTTTTATTAGTAGGGCACCATGAAAAGGGATAAACAAAGTGGGAGCAACTTCAATTAAAGAAGATTTGTTGTTATTACATAACCTGATGATACGAAGCTAGATTAAAGAGATTTCAATATGAGGAACTGGGAAGGTAACATTATGTTCAAATTATTCGAAATCTTTGTAGAAATTTGATGTGATGAATTATTTAGTTATCCCTGTCATACATAAATATATATGGTGATTTTACTATGCTGATACAGATATTAATTTTTGTATAAACTTAATAACTAACACGTACTCGTATAATAATAAAGAATTTTTTATTATAGAATCAATGGAAAATTCAATCTAAAAAATACATCTTAATGGCTTGCCATAAATAACAAAAGTAAGTGCCTTTTATTGTTTTAATAGTTAATTTTATAATCATAATCATAGTTTATGATGATTTTATTTTTGACAAGCATATGTCTGAGTAATTTGATGCCAATTTTTATCTGATATTAGATTTCTTGATAAAATTTGCTTACTCGATCTCGACTAGTATAACAAAGTAAACTTCTGTTACAGATTTTTTGTTGAGCTACGCTAAATGATAACGAGAGGGGCGATATTTGAGATGAAGTAATTGCATTTCAAAATCAGGTGAGAAATTACATAAATCGAATAAATTCAGATAGATGTCAACGATGATGTTACAAACAAATATACGCTAATATGAATTACAATTCTGATTAGTACTTGCCCTCACTGAGTTACAAAGTGCTAAAACATAAACGTTAAGAATCAAAAATGATTTTGATTTAACATATTTTATTTTTCCCTTTTTACAGATATGTATTGCAAACTAAATTACACAGCAGTAGAAAAGAAAATACTCGGACTAATTAGGTGGAGTATTTTTTTGTAAATTTTACAGGACGGAAGTAGTTAATTATTTTTAATGATGTTTTACAATATACGCTATGAAGTTTCAATGATTATCAAACGTTGTATCTGAAATAATAACGTCGTGTTTATAACTATAAAGTGTGTCCGTATAGTGTGTAAGTTTTTATGTGGACTTTTGTTTCAGATGAACGTAAAAAAGATGGGATGAGCGATTATTTAGGAAAAATTAAAATTTATTTCATAAAAGATGTATGATACATTCAAATGGTACTATAAAATGTAATAAACACTACTAGACTAGACTGTCGTGTTCATTCGAAAAGTAATAATGCACAAAATGGCACTGGTAGCTTATGTTAATACTAACATACAATTTGAATAAAACTCAATCGTTATAAATTTATTGCTACCTTGAAAAGAAGTTACTGTTCATAAAAGTATTCCAATAAAATTAATATGTAAATGGAAATAGGTGATTCAAAATTTTAGATTGCGTGTTTCGAAGCTTCGATTTAAAATACAAATTCTAAGTGTCTGCGGCTGTTGTAAAGAACTACATTTCCACCCAAATTGAGCATTAATACTTAATACAATATACTTTTCTTTCATAGGGTATATCGCAAGAGAGCTATCAATTAATCAATAACTATGCAAAGTAAATATATTTTTAAAACTTGAAATATACTACAAATGCAATATATAAAATTTATTAAAAATTCATAAGATTAACTTTACAGTACGTTCAGCAAATATCATCTATATCCGACAAAGATAATTAAAATAATGTACTCGTACATTGCTCTTCAAAGACTTGTCATGTTACAGCTGTCATTGGTGGTTTAGGCTAAGTTTACGTTCTTTCCATGTACATCACCGAACGAGATCACATCGGTCTCTGTGTTTATGTACATTTAAAAAAAAAAAGAAAAGAATTTATACAAACTTAGCGTAATTTTCTAGTTTTTGGCATAAAGGCCGGTTAAGTGGAAACTGTTCTCACCCAAAAAATGAGTGGCCGATTTCCTTTTGCTCTACATTTATGGTGTGGGTGCGTAGACGTAGGTTTTGTTTTGAGAAAAAATGTACATGTGTTTCCCTGATCAGAAAATCAGGAAAACCGTTAGTGAAATAATTCTAGATCTGACACGGTCTTGTCAATAAGATAACAGTGAGAAATAACGTTCAGAACCCATCACCATTACTATGCATTCTGAGAATTATCGTTAAACTCTGAAATCTAGAAAAGTGTCGCACGATTTATGGTTCGCGTGATGCTTGCGCTGATATGGATATTTTTCTTGTTGCACGCCAGGGTCTTAGGAACTTCTGTGTTCGGTTCTCGGCGCCTAACACTCTGGTTTAAAAATTCTAGATCTGATCAAATTTCATAGTTGTGCAACAAGCTTGAAGAGCACTTGCGCGTCCTCTTAAATTCATTCAAGGAACAGATTCACCATTGGTCTTTCGAGCTCAATTATTCGCTACCTCGCCAATCTCGACAAAAGATCAATAAAGAGAGATATTTATCTAAGCTTAGGGCTCTTACTATCCGAGTATCCTAAGTAATTCATTGTCATAATAACAAGAGCCCTAATCAGAGTATAGAAGGAGTCAGCACCTTTCTCATTTCAATGTGAATTACGGCACTTGTGATAATTCTCGGTAGCTATGCGATAGACCAGCTAAAATACTGTTCTCCGCCAATGATATTTGTAACTACCAAACCGACTGATGTCACAATTGCAAACGGTAATCGGTGAGAGGGTCGAACTCCTTTTGATGAGTGGAGTTCGTGGCAATTACGTAGCCCCATAACTGCATGGCTTCTGCACATACTCTTTGAATCTCATCCACCTCCTCGAAGTCTAGATCACTCCGCCAATGGAACGGTGCGACCTTAGAATTACGGAACGTGCTCGATACACCGCCAACGTCGTTCTTTGTATGAGTATCCAAAAATCTTTTTACATTTATATGAAAGTCCAAACCATAAAAATTGTATAGCTCCTTCACGTGTCTATAGGGGTCCACGGATAAGTCTTCGTAACGTACTACCCTGTTCAATAGAGAAAACATTATTGAACGTAAACCTTTCAGCGTAAAAACCAAAAGGTTTACCTGAAAGTACGTGGATATTTTTTAATTAATCGTGCTGCCGCACTGAAATCAGACACCATGTCGGCGCATACTAATGCTGGATCCGAGCAATCTGGTTTTGTGGGACACCATTCTCGGTGCTTTCGCGATTGCAAGATGCCCCTTGGATCGCGAACCAACAGAACTAATCGTAAGCCTAAACTGTAACAGAATGTTTAAATTTTGTCTGCACAAAGGCAAAATATGATTTAATCTTAAAATTTGTTCTTACTCTTCTTGATCTAAAAGTTTTTCCGCCGCACGCAGCCTTAGACGAACAATTTTCATTGACTGAAAGGGGAATAGTTTACAAAACTTGGAAACGAAACGTGGATCCCAGCAAATCTTCTTGTGTGTCTGACACTGCCTCCACAAATGCGTGTTATGATTGAAGACCCAAGGATGCGTTTTACCATAGTCCAGATACCGATCTGGGAGAACAAATAATCATTAATTTTACCATATTGCTTGTTTACGTGGTTGTACAAGGAGGAATTTACCGAGATTATTGAAATCACATCTGAGTAAAGATTCGAGATTTCTGAGAGCCTCATCTGCAAGTGGAGGTCCTCGAATTTGCACGATTCCAAAGTCGAGTAATGGTTCATAATGGTAAAAGTTAGCTGGATGTGCGTTCACTACGTCACCAAGAAATGTGCTTCCACTTCTCCAGCTTGTTAGAATCACGCTCCGCATTGGTCTTCCACCTTTCTCCATTACCAGATCCTCCAATTTGCTGTAAAACATAGAAAATCAGAATATGCTAACTTTAATTATAAGAGTTTACACACCTAGCATTAACACCGTATTTTCCATTAGGATATTTATAGTCCTCCATTTCCCTTTGAATCGCTTTTCGTTGTTGGTCCACGACCTCCTGTATCCCAGAAAGCGTGACATTTTCCATGGAACCCCTAAAATATGTCTGTGAACAAAACACAGAATTTATTGCCTGAAATTTCACGTTCTTTTGCAGTAGAGATGCATATGTATAATGAAAGCTGAAGCAGAGGCGTGTAGTGTACACCTTTTACAAGTTTCATTCCATTGTCATATTAAATGTATTATGAGTTAATTGCTTTATTGTGAATGATAGAGTTGAACTCGAAGTAAACTTTCACTTACCAACAGCATTCTTTTTATTTTTAAATTAAATATTGATGAATGATTTGTTAAAAAGTCGTTTTACTGGTTTGCAGCTAAGTATTAATATTTAATCATTGTATCTTGTCTATTTATATACACACACACATGTTGCTTACCGTTACTGGCTCTTGAATTTTGACGAGGCGGGGCCTTATCTCAACATCCTATATTAAAGAAAATATTAATAATTTAAAGTCCCAGCTGTGCATATTACATAGTGATCACGATAATGTTGTTGACTTAACCAGGATATTATCTTTCTCCCTCTTTCTCTAAGTGGATAGTGAATTAGTATTAAATAAATGTGCAATGTTGCTAAGGAAGTGATGTATCGTTTTCAGGTGTATTGTAAAAAATAAATAAACAAAAAAATTCTGATCTATGGGCAACATGCATTCCTTGACAGCAATATAAAATCAATATTATATGAACATGTTATTCATATTACGATTTTTGTATGACTACAGTTAACCAAATATTTACAGTCTGCAGTCACAATGATTATTGCGTATGTATAACTTTGTCATCTGTATTTGCATTTTAGATAGTGGTTTGAGTTAACAATGATTTATTCCAATAAGTATCAAACTCCAAGCAAAATGTTTCTGTAAATCTCTGACAACAAGCACCCCAAATGGCTGTGTGAAAATAAAAGGACAAGGAGGAGAGATTGGAAACAGGGAGAAAGAGAGCTTGTGTATTCTTTGCATGGCTCAAAAAAGTTCATTGTTAGCATAGAAATGGAAAAAGAGTTAGGTGCAAAAGTTAGACTTTACCATCAGAAAGAGCGTGTTTGGCGTGACTCAATTTAGAGCAATCCCCACCTCCGATTTTTTACTGACCGATATTACTGGCTGCAGTCGATGCTCGAGGTAGCTGCTGTAGCGTTGGTTAAATGCTAAGAAGAAGATGCAAAGGGACGCCAGGCCTACCAGACCATAGAAGCTGAGCAGTTTTGACATCCTTGGTCCTTCACGCAAAGAAAATATCTAATTAGTCACTCCAGTATATGCAACAAAATGGTAACAGAATTCTGTCAGGAAATGATATGACCACAAGTGACCACATAATGACCATTATCTTATCTTCAAAAACATAACAATAACATTTGTGATAATAACATACATTAGAAGTCTCAAACACAATTTCATCACTCTTGAATTCTATCTCATTTCAGATTACGGGATCTCCTTGACCCCAGTTGCTCCAAGACTTGAGTATATGTCTATGGGCAGTAGGTCATGCTTCAAACAAATGCCAATGTCCTAAAGATTGTTACAGTGACTGGACCATGGAATAGGACAGGATTATTGCTTTTTCTCATGTTACACTTCATGTTATTAAAAATAGGACTGAGACGCTGACTACTTACACATTCAGTGAGCATTTTCAGTTAAGATCGTTTTTATGTGGGTAGGCATGGGAATGTTATGAAGACGTACAGGATCCTCACCTCAGGATCGAGCAGTTCGTCGCATTTGGAGGTCCTGCGTGGAAGATTTCCGTGGCTGCGGGGATCTTTCACGTTTTCCGTGGCATTTTAAAGCGACGAGGGGAAATATGCGAGCATTGTACACCGATCATGGTGATCCAGTGACGCAGGGAGGCCCGTATTGCGGCTGAGGCGGCCACCACACGACTCACGGCTGCACCTCATGTGTCAAGTGCATGGGATCCATCGCGTGTACTGTGCACACTATGCAACACCGAAACGCACCCACTCGGAGACTGCAACTAGCCACGCCGTGATCACGATGTTCCAATTAGCGGAGCGAAGTCGAGTGCCCGCGAGCGACAACCTCACGATCCGTCGACGGACGCTCGACGCATTAAGATCTATGATTAATTGATCGCGTTGCAAAATTTCAGTCGATGCCGCCCGTCGCCCCGGGTGAATCGATTGTCGTCGTGACAGCCCCGCGAAACGATGGCGGCTACATGTCAGTCCCTGATGCCAGGAATTTTCATCGTCAGCGTAATGACGACTCCTTTTCGTCATTTGCAAATATGATACCACCGCCACAATCACAGATTACGTATTCAGGAATAATTTACGCACTGGTGCGTTTCCGGTTTTTCAGATATTCTAGCATTTCCGCAGCGATTCTTGATAAGGCTTATTGAGGAAATAATTCAACAAGCAAAACGCGTAAGACTAAAAATGTTGTTTAATAGCATTTAGTCACTGGATAGTCTGCCTATTTGTCGTGTTCTCTTTATTCGGTAGAATCATTGTAAAATTCGTATAATGTTGTTGAAGGGACGTTTAAGAAATGAGGAGCGTTGGTGGAAGACGACGATGATGCTCCGGATAGTCTTCCGATGCTAAATAATTTATGAAAAACCACGTTCATTTAGCCGCATACTTGATGAATTAGTAAAAGAAGTAATTCTAAGTATAATAAAATGGAAAACATATTCGAAAGTGTAACTGATTTACCGACCGCGCAACCGTATCATGGCCGCCAACTTACGAAACTCGCTGCGACGTTGGTACTCCGTATCCCCTCCAGAGCAACTTGGATATCGACGTTAATGATTCAAAACGGTTAAATTTTATTAAATTTGTGACAAATACGCAGATTTGAATATGTGCCAGTCATCCAATGATGTTACCCATTCTACGAATCAAGAATGTATATTGTACAAAGTCTTATAGCCGATGAAAGAACAAGTTCCAAACAAAAACAATGTTCGTAAAGTAAAAGTTTTCTTTTTACAAGTAAGTATGTAATCTCGATGATCAATGTACCATTCAGACCTCGGCTGAACGCTATGCATTCTCGTTTCAGATTACATCTGTGTGTATCTACAAAACCTGACCTACAAACCAAAATTAATGTCCGGCGAAAGGCGGCAACATATCGTGCCAAACAAACACAAAAAAGAACGCGACGAAAACTTGTTAAAAAGACTTACAATCATCGATACGAGTCCAATAACCGTTCTGAACCACAGTTTCCGCTCGGCTGTACCGAAGCAAAGGTCCAAATTGGAATCAATAATCGCGAAGCATCCAGAAAAAGAATTCATCTCGCAACGAGACAAGAGGACACGAGTTACCGACCATCGATAGCCGAATGTAGTCGGTCGAGGAGCTAGGGTAACCATCGGCAGACGTCACCACGGTTCGCGATTTCGGTCGGGCCGACTAAAAACCGAAAAATGGCGGTGAGAAAGAGGCTCCCCTTAGCTCCGGCTGCGTAATCGTCTTGGTGAACGGGGCTGGCTCGACAAAGGATAATTAACACAGGTAGACGGATCGGTAATAATATGGGGCGTTATCAAAAACAATCATATGAATAAGCAAGCCCCCTGGTGGTGGTTTTCAGGGAGGGGTTGGCGCAGCATGCGTTGCCCATGGCGTTTACGTGCCCAGCAAACCAGTCGGATGCTGTTGCTCGAGCAGCTCGGATGTGGTCGGCGAGCAGCGACTCTTCAAGACGGTTGTTCACGCACTCTGCTTTCTCCTCGGCGTGCAATGTCACGCTCTCGGACTTCTTAGTCTGTTAATTGGTCGAGCCGCAATTAGTTTGGGGTGCGAACCCGTCGCGAGCCGCGCCATCGTCTACATGCTCTCGCGTCTCGCCCTCCGGTGAAAAACGCGCGTCGGCTCCGCGGGCCAGATTCTCGAAGAGGCGGAGAGACCTCGTGCGAGACGGCAGCAGCACCGAGGATCTTCCGCCGGCTGCCACAGGACACGTCCAGAATTGTGCGTCGCCACGAAGACTGGATGTGACCGAGATTACCCGCGGCGCGAGTGCAGTGGAGGCTGTGCAGGACTCGCCGAGCCGCGAGTGCCGAAATATACCCGTGTACGAAAACACCACCGTGTCCTGCCCGACGGGATGTCACGCTGACGGGATTCACGGTGAGTTGGCCGTTTCTTTATCTTCTTCTTATTATTATTATTCGTCTTCTTCTCGGCTTCTTGCGCTCACTCCTCCTTCCGTTTCCGGAATTTTAGCGGCGCTACCAGAGCCGATACCCGTCCAACCGCTTCCTCCCCGCGTCTCCCTGCCTCCTACCGCCCTGCAATTTCTCTTGAGAGATATCTTTTTGCGAGGCTTTGTTTACCATGGGACCAATCTTCTTAGAATACCTTTCGGAGACCGTTCGGCTTGGTTTAGGGCCACGCAGTTTTCTATGTAGGCCAGTCGCGGAAAATTTTAGCTAGGATGCTGCTTGGTGGGGGGATTATCGAAACTGATTTATAGGTCTACGATTTGAAGATTGCGTTCCGTTTAGTCACTGTTATCGGCGGGCTTGATTTTAGGATGTTTCGCTGTTACAATCCGAGGCCATGGCGTGCCATGTGTTTGAAGTGGGCAGAGGGGTTGAAGAGCTGAGTTAGAGGTTGATTAGTGTCGGGATAACAACGTCTCCGCGGGGAATTAGTGGCCGTGCATCGGGGAATTTATTGGACGAAATTATAATGTTATTCGGTGACAGGGTGACCTTGCTTCCTATCTGAGATTGGAATAATTATGTTGGAGATGTTCGGCGAGTACAACGTGTTTTGGTAAGCGTGTGAGATAGTAATTTTTTTTCGTCCTTGAATTAAGGTTTCCCGACAATTTTGCGCAGCCCGTGAGCATCGATTTAGTTAAGAACATATTTGTGGAACGTTTCAGCACGTTGCTCGGGTTGCATTCCAGAAAATGACAACAAATATGGCCGCTGTGTACTCGAATCTGTAACCACGTGATGTTGCCACAATGCGGATTTCGGGTCGGGAATGCAGGGTGATCAGTGTCCGGGTCACCGTCGACCCGATGTGTTCCGGAGAGCACGCGAGAACCGTAAATATTGATAAGATGCCGCGGGATGATAATGATAATGGCTTGTCTCGTGACGGACCGTTTCCGGAAATCAATTTTCAGTCGCTTCCGTTGAACTGGCTGCCTGGAAAAATCTTCTCGCGGATCATTGCGTATGCTCGGATGGCGTGTGGCTATCCGTTTACCAAGCTTTTTATGGGAGAGCGAAGTCGCATTCTTATCGCGGATTCATCAGGCTGGAATACTGCGGTCGCATCAACACATGCTTCGCGTGGGTTTCAGCTATCCATCACGCTGTTTCGCATGTTTCACTCTAACCGGAGTAAAACTTGCTGTCCGGAACGTTTGCGCGATAGATTTAAAAATTGGTGGAACACGATTGAATGTCGTGGATCAACTAAATTGCCAAAAATCCACGCAACAACCTTCTGCTTGTCCGGCCACTGGCTACGGAGACGATTATTTTAGTTTTAACTACTCAAAACGTTGATCCATAAGCATTTATAACACGATTTTGGAATTTTTAGTACAATATATATCATCGTTATATTTATTATTTTATATTTATACGTACATGGTATATACAATTTGTAGAGTGCGGATCTTAACGCAGAACAAAAATTGTATCTGCGAATTGCAACAGCCATTTTGTCAGGCAGAAAATGCTTTCTTCGACAATTTGACTAACTTGAAATTAATGCACTTTTAAATTCTCTTAGTCTACCGTTTCAAACCAAAAACTGTTCCAGTAATTTCTAATTACTATCTATATAACGAATTAAAATTCCCAACATACGTAGTCCACTGTTATCTGTAGACAATTAACGTTCTCTTCATCGATCATTTTTACTTGCAACGAAAAGCAATTAGAGCCATCTATAATGGTCATTTTCCATCGGAAAACTGTTTCCGTTATTTGTAATGGTTATTAATAACCCAGAGCCATTTCTGTCAATTATAGCGATTATCGTAACCGGAACGCATAAAAATTCATTTCTTCCGAATATTTCGTTTGAATAGGATCTATCTCTTATTAGGATAGGCCCTCGTTAGGGTAGGTTCTTTTATTAGGCAGCAAATCTTTTTTTTCAAGGACTTAGGTTTGTTCTGACTTCGCGGCATTGTTTGGAAAGAGGCGCGACGCCGGTAGGGCTACCCATGAGGGACCGATACGAAAGAGGGTCACTTATCGGTCACTATTCGGTTCGGCGAAGGTATGACAGTCGAAATGAAGACATCGAGTGAGTTAGACCCGGCGATCGGCCACGGCGGCCTACATACCCGCGTGTTTACCAATTTCTGTTCGCGGGTTTACTTGCGCGCGGGACTTTTTTCATTACGGAAAGTGTGTCGCCGTTGAAAAAGTACCACACCCAGCCAGACCCGGGGGCCGCGGCACGCACCGACTACAGAATTTTTCGAGGGCCGTCGACGAGCCCCGGGTTCTCCACCGTAATTTCATTCCGGTAATTAATTGGACGAACCGGCGATGGGTAAACAGCTTTTGCGCCGGCCCGAAATCGAGAACCCGACGGCGTGGCTACGGTGACCGCAACCTCTCGAGGTACCCAATTCATTTAACAATTGTGTCGGCTCTTCCACTAAAACATCCTACTAATTTGCGTTCGATTTACACGTTGTTTAAGAGTATTGTCGAGCGGTCACCGTTTTCATGAGGTTGGAATTATAGTGGCGCTAATTACGTTTTCGAAAATCTTATTGGTTGACGTATTATATGCTGGGCAATTATTAATTATCTTTCTAAAAGTTTACTCTTGTAAATTTTGTTTGTATATTTGAAAGAGACGCCATTGAAATCCTAGAAAACCATGTTAGAAACTTGTTATCAGTGTCTCGTTATTAGTATTGAAAATGTTGAATATTTTCGAAAAAGTGTCTTACAGGAAATGTGTTAAAGTGTAATATTATATTTATGAAACTGTTAAAAATACAAGTTGAATAGATTATAAAGTTATTGTAAATCGTTTTCTAGTCTGCTAGTGAAATGCGATTTAAGACATAAAAAGATCCAATTATAAAATTTCTCGGGATTTATTTCTCGGTAAACTGAACGATATGTATATTTTTGAAATTACGTGAAATTGTTTACGGATCTCCGAGAGGTATACCTACGAATTTTTTTCACGCTGTTATTACAAAGTTTACGGCAACGGCGCAGCGTTTCAACCCCCTGCGTCCACTGTGTGCACCGTTACGTCGGTTACTATGATAACCGTGCATAAAAAGTCACGGTTGTAGCACAGGCGTGCGTAAGCGGATTTGCGAAAGTTTCGCAAAGATACGTTGTTCGGTTTATTAAAAAGAAATTCGCGGAGTGCGTCCTCAAAAAATGGGGCGCTCTCTCTCTCTCTCTCGAGGGTCGGAAACACCCCTTTAATCGAGTTCCCGTTTCCACGAGGTTTTCCGTGCTCCTTAAAGTAGTCGTTGCCCCGAATGTTTATAGATTTTTTCGTTTCGTCTCTATGCTTATTAAAAAATCCGCCAGCGGCCGACGTCGGGCCGACGTAATTATCATTGAACGTTTAATTAATCCCTGGCAGCGTTCCAGAATCTCTCAATGATCCTGCGTAATGTTCTTTTTACGGAATATTTCCCTGTGACACAATTTCTACGTATTAACCCTTTGCAAGCCATTTCACCTGTAAAATAATTTCTCGTGTTTATGATACTCGGATTTTATAGGACAAAGTGCGCGTTTTATGTGAATGAAATTGAGCTCCTGCGACTCGTACAACACTGTCGCGTTTCTAACAAATTTTTAAATTTTAACTTCAACAACAAAGGAAGAGGGCCGAGGAAAAATATAATGTAGAGTTTGACAAATAAACTTTGTTTCAAATAATAGTTACACGTGGGAGTATCATTTTAAATACATTTAACTACGTAATAAAAGATGCAAATATTCGTAGTTTATTTGCTATTTCAAAAATCTATTCGTTTCCAGTTCTGTATAAAAATGATTCTCGAAACGTGACAACAATTTTAGCAATGCCTCGGATTCATCACTCGATTGCAAAAGATGCAGCTATGGGGCGGGAAAATTCAAACGGGTATCCCTGCGTCGGGAAAAGCGTGAAACGATTTCGTTCGGAAATCTCGTTACGAAAACTACCGTAGAAGTCGATCGTCGACGAGGCACGTGTGAATGCCGATTTTGATAGGAATTAGAACGCGCCGCCGTTACACGATTCGCCCATTTTCATCGGCTCAGACGATTTCGTTAATGCCAGCGATTTTTTTTCGACGTTCTTCATCGAAATAACAGTTTTTTCGGCAACGATTCGCCCGCAGCGCATCGTCGGTGAAAAAAAGGGCTATCGTGCGAAACGTAACCGCGGTGGCAGAGAACGCGCGTGCGCACGCCGCAGGAAGCAGGGTCTTTTTCTTTCCAGCCGGATTTTCCCCAATTTTCTTGCCGGAGACGAAGAGATTGCTCGTACCAAATTTAATTGCGTGTCCCCGCTCCCTGGCCGGCTGCCAAACGATAAAAAACGAAAGCCTTTCGGCCTTTACCGTGGCCCTTCACGGTCTCGTAGAACATTATTGCGACGCGGATGTTCAAATAAATTTGCGAAATTTTTCGGTGCAATTATATCAGGATTAATTTAGCAAAATTACAAAAAAAAAGTGATACAGTTCCGCGCTTTTGAAACATTGCCACGAGTGCGCAAAACTGCACAGTGATAAACTGCATGTTTTATTCGTAAATAAAAATTGTCCGCAGTAAGTGTAAAATCCGTGGGGGTATTTAGCCATTAATTTTCTTTCTTAACAACTCTGATCGGTTAATAATACTGCAACGATAGTTATTAATTTCATCAAATCGTTTCACTGTTCCGCAGTGGATCTACCAACCATAAAAATCATTAAAATCTAGAGACCAGTGATAACTTGACAGTGTCACATGACCCCGAATCAAGGTCGAGCTTTCGTAGACGTGTTTACGTGCCCTCTTGCGGCCATTATTAGCCGCTATTAGATCCCGATGTTATTTAAATTGTAAATGTTGATAATGACACCGTTTAGCTAATCTGGGGCCAGTTAGATTCCGAACTAGTTAGCATTGAAGCGAATGGTCATTAAAACTGTCTATACATCGTGAAAGTGAAAACTCATCGTGTATACGAACGATACGTTTAACAGATTTGAAATCTTTGTCGTTAATTATATGTACAGTTTAAACGGACATTGTTAATTCGAGACGAACTAATACTTTTAGCTCAGTTCGAATGGACATCATTAGTATAGTGCGAACGGATATTTTTAACTCGGTGCAAACGGATATTTTTCGTTCGTTCACTTAAATGACATTTTTTTTTAATTTTTAGCATATTGTAAAGACTTTATCGGCGCGTATGCTAAAATAACCAGCACTGTGCCGATAAGGTCGGCATGAATGGTTGGTTCTGTTTCAGTAGGAGCATTGCGAAACGAAAAGCGAAGTTTCATTTCGGTGTTTCGCAACGATCGCGAGTTGTTAGATCGTTTAGCCGGCCGGTGCTAACAGAGCACGAGAGTCGGGCCGCGTGCTAAACAATGTTTCCTCGCTCGGGAACAACGAAAGTTTAATGTCCCGTAGGAGCCGCGAATTCTAAAAATAAGGGCGCAGCGGCGCGCGAGGCGTTTTTGTATCGTCGCAGTCAATGACGACGGAGGCCGGGGGCCGTTCGTCGACCTATTGGCACGGTCGTTGCATGCGCCGCATCCCTATCGATGCATCGCCCCTTAATTCTGTCTAGTTATTTCGCGTTTTCGTCGCATTATCACCTTCAACGTTGAAAACGGTACCGAAAACAATGGATCTTTTAGAACACCGTGACGTCATAGTCAGTCAACGGAAACTGTGTTAAAACCGAGGAACTTTCCATAGAAATTACGTAAAACGTTAACTTGTTTCTTTGCATTAAAACTAGAAACACCGAGCCCCAAATGTCGCTTCCTACAATTTTTATTATAATTATAAATATAACCAAATTATAAAATTATAAGTTTTAGTTTATGTCGGGCAGCCTCTCGAGCTTGGTTTTGTCGATTCTTTATCTGGCTTTAATTGACAGGATTCGCGATGGGTGTCGCAAGCGGGAGTCCTTGAGGGTTATTAGCGCTCGGCGAAATCGCGGGTCGATTAGAGCCGAATGATTGTTATTAAAAAATTGCCTCCCGGAGCTATTGCTCGGTTCCAGGCCGATCCGTTATTCCGTGGCCGAGGTTGCTACATTTTTTGCCGGCAATTAAAATGAGTCAGCGGCCGCACGCAATACTAAGCGTGATCAGTTATTGATATTCGTGGCGCGATGGTTGTCTGACCCCTTCTGTTCCACGGAACACCGTATTATACAGGGTGTATCAAAGTTATTGTAGCTCCGAGAAATCATGGATTCCTGAGGTCATTCGAAGTAACTTTTTCCTAAGCGAAAATGCAATCCGCGGCTTTGTTTATGAACTATTAACGGGAAACAGCAACCAATGAGAGGCGAGCGCGCGAACTTTTAACGTGTTGCAACGTCGAGTCGCGACGGTTAGGGGAGAGGGTTACCCTTAGGCTCTGAGCCGCGTTGGAAGGAATGAGCGAGGAGTGAATTTTCTGAATCTTATATTATTTGAAAAGAAATATTATTAATAATAAACTCATCCATTTAGTTGTAAAGCCACGCCATGCTCGAAAGATAGTCCATTGATCTCGTACAAGGTATGAAGAATGGCACAGCTTGATCTGTATACGAAAGTAACGAAAAGAATAAGGTCTTTGCGCAGGCTACTCTAACGTTCACTTTCACTGCACTATCATTAGACACTGATCACTTATTCAGTAATAATTATGGATGATAATAATTATTCCTAGTTTAAAACGTGTAGCTTGCCGTCTCGTGGAAGGAACTGCTGTATACTGCATGATGGCCGACAATGCTTCAACATTACAAGCGAATTTCAACTGTTTTTCATAGATCGCGAATCTGTAGTATACTGATCAGCTATGCCGTTCATCATATATTGTAAGAGGTCAATGAATTATCCTCCGAGCATGACGTATTAATTTCATATATTAATATCATTTCTTATATTTTTCACAATCATAAATAGATGAAGTTACTATGGGCCTTATATATGTGTGTATACGTATATCTCTATCCAGGGAATTTCCTGCAACCATGTTCGTAGCATAAATATCCACGTTACTGGCTTACTTTGATCCGTTTCCTCGGCGCATACAAATTTCCTTCGCGCAAACGCTTAAAACAATATAACCAGACGCGTCGAAAAGAAAACTCGGCCGATATTTTTAGACTGGCCGACTAGAGCCGCGATGGTAAAACTCTGGTATTAGAATATGAGGAACCGGAAATTCTATCAGGAAGCGGCAGCAATATTTATCATGGCTACCAGAGGAGCCTTTTATCTCCGGGTAAAAAGATGAAAGCAGGAAGCGGTTGTAGAATCCGCTCTGTCAGACCATCGGCCGACTACGGAAGCGCCATTACGTTATTTAAACAAATGGCATTCTTCGCCAGATCTGGAGTGTCGAGAGGCTTCTTCCTGCTCGATAACGCATCAGTTGCGTGCTCAATCGGTCGCAACGCTCCATGGAAAACAGAACGTGAATGCGGGGATTCCGGTTCTATGATCCTTTTTTCTTTGGACCCGTTTATTTGCTAACAAATTTGTATGCGGTTAACGCTAGCCGATAGATATCGGTAAGAAGACAGCATCGTCGGAATACGCTCTCTTCCGCTAGCGAAACAAGTCCAAACACGGCACGAATCGAACTCGGAACAATCACCTTGGTTTAACGTTGAACGTTCTCCTCGCTAAATCGATCTTCTTCTTCGCGATAACGTAGTATAAAAATGTGATGTGTGACTAGCGTGTCGCTTTCTCTGAGCAGTTTCTTGAACAATATATTTTTATATTTCTTAGTGTACTTAATAATGATATCGAATAACAAAGACTCGTGGAATGCAAGCATACGGTATGCATTGAAGTGCCGACGACTAGAAAGTACCGAGAATAATTGATAAGTAGATTCTTTAAAAATTGGTGGGGTTGACAATGACGCAAAGTATGCCATTGAAATTAAACACGTAGGATGACTGGACAGCTGAGAAGTTGCGAAAACTTTCGAACGCACTCGGTTGCTCAATGAAAAAGAGAACAAACGCGTCGTCAATCTGATATCATCGCGTTTGGTATTGGTACGCGAGGGGTACGTGGACGTCGCTTTTGAAACGAGAGCGGGTTAAAGTCGCACTGTATGCCTGATGCTAAATAACGCTAATAGAATTTTTTGAAGTGGACCTTCGCTTTAGAGATATTTTGATCTTAAGTTTGCATGCAGCCGTATGAATAACATACATATGTATAAAGAATACATAACGAAAAGAAAAATCTGCTCATGAAAGTTCTTTGCGTCGTTCAACACTGAATCCTGACGAGTCAAAAACAATTGCATTTTCTGACGTTGCATTTTTACTAAACATAGAATCGCGGTAGTCGACCTCGATGCACTTACATACAAATCAACGATCTTGAAAATTCAGGGAGGATAACACAACGTTGGGAGAAGATAAAAAATAAATAATGGCAAAACAAAATAAATGTCTGATAAGAAAACGGAAGTCATTAACGACCGTACTTAATATTTATTTAATATCGGTGCCGAATTAGATTCTGCGTTCGACGCAAAGAGTAAAGTCGCGGAGATGGACGGTTGGATGAAAAATCGCAGCGTGTCTGCATCGATCATTATTACGCCATGACGGTTCGTTTTCTGAGTCATCCGTTTCTCAGGGGCCGCGTCGACGCACGGATACCAACGAACTCGGGATCGTTAAGTATTTACCGGAGCCGTCCGGTCGCGGGCCAGCCACCATGCATATTCCATCCGCGGATGACGCGGAGAGGTCGGCTAACATCCTCGGGACGACCTTGACGGTCGTTGCCGGGGAGCAGCCAGAAACGGGGACGGATCGTAAGGTGAAAGCTCGGCCTTCTTCTCTTACGTGCATACGCGAAGTTGAGCGAACGATAATGACGATGATGCTCTCAGGGCCGTGTCCCTCTTATCTCTCTTGCGCGCACATACACACGCTCTTTCTCTCTTTTATTCTCTATTTTCCTCTGTTTCGCGCCGGAGAGAGCTCGTCTCGCGGTTCCGGCCCGGCCGTCGAGAGATCGTTAAACCCCTCGATCGAAGGGAACGAAGAAAACGCGGTAACGATCGAGCCCTCGGAACGGATCTCAAGAAAGTGTGCGCCCGGACTAATGAGGCTGGATCAAGAAGCTCGTGGAAACGTGTCCCTGTTAACGAGTGCCGGCCCGAACACACGGTTTTCCCGAGGAGTTATCGCTGCGTCACGAATTAGCGCGACCGGCGACGCACAGTATAGCGATCTATCTCGCATTGTCCCTCAGCCGGGAAACAAAATGGACGAGACTTGGGAGTTGGAGACACGATGGGAGTTACATTCTTATAGTCGTTGATAATCGGCAACTATGAGAAACACCGTGTTCCATGATATTCGAGACCGATACTTCAGATTCGCTGAAAAGTTCGTCAATAGTTACTTTCTAAATTAATCTATCGAGAAATCCAATTAGTAACCTGAACACAGAAGCCGTCTAATCGGTCCGGAACTCGCGGATCACGAATATGGCAGTATGAAATAAGAAGATAAAGGCCAATTTCATGGAAACGATGTAAAAGTATTTTTCGATTTCTATTTGTCATGTCTCTGCGTGGAAAGTTTTCTTAACGAACCCGTGAGGTATCGATGTCCGTCGAGTCACACCGATCAGCGCGACAGATATTCCCCGCATTAGTGCGAGCCGGGTAATAAAGATCGATGAGGTGTAATAAAGATAGTAGAAATGGTAGCGAAAGTGCACTAATGGGAGAGATGATGCCGATGGAGATAACGGACACGCATCGCAACGGAACATCGAGTCTTATTTAGATGAAACAGATGCCCTCTGCATATCTACCGAGAATGCTATCATAAAAATATGATCGTTTGAACGCGCACGCTTTCATGGTCAAAACGAGCCTAAACACGCCACGGATCGGATGCAATTATACTTGCGACGCGCTGGGCTCGGATGAGCGCGAGATTCGCCATTGCTAAAGAGGTACGCGTCAATGTTATCCGATGACTGTTGTGTTTGGATTCGTTTTGACCGCGAGAACGCCGCGATTAGACCCGCGGTATCGCAGCAGTGACATCACGTAGCGAAGATTATAGAATAACTGTGCGGCGTATACGAAGGTCAATATCTCTGGGTTATCGCGTCGCCTAGGGATCAGCACCAACTCGGCGGTGCCTCCAGGTCACCGCGCACAGAGTTCATCATTGTCTATTAAAACCCGATCCAGCGAAAGTTCAAAACGGGTGGAAAATCCGGGATATCCGTCCGTCGTCGACTGGCCGAGGGTCAAGAATCCTCGAGGAGCCTTTCTCTAGCGTTCGCAGTCGGGGCAAGAAAGTGTGCTAAAGACATGGAGCCGTGAAAACGGGGAAAGTCCGCGCGCGATTCTCGACCGCGGCGTTCCGTTTGTACTTTCTTCGTCTGTGCGCGGCACACGAGACGAGAGAGACGCGTCCCGTCGTGCACCGGTCGAAAGTAAAATCGGACCTGGGTGTCAGTGGGTCGTAGAAGCCGTTGCGCAATCCTTGCATCATCGGCGCCAGCGCGTATTATCTCGGGGGTTCGCAGGCTCTCTTTATCTCCGCGAAAGAGAGGAGGGTCCCGGAGAGGATCAGCTCGCGTGAAAGCGGCAGGCGTCGTCGTCGTCGCCGCCGCCCTGGGAACCCCGTCGATCCCAAGGATCTACCAGCTACCGGGTGGATCTAATTGAACCGATCGAGATACACGCGAAATCCGTCGGCGACGCGTTGAATCGGCAGCGGCAATTACGAGCGGCTCCACCGAAGTTGTGGGATCGATTGTTACGTAGCAATGCCGCGGGGACCTGCGCTTCGCGATACCATCGCGCTTTCATCATTGTTACGCGCTAATAGAGGAAGCGACGGGATTCTCTTTTTTTTTTAATGAGAGCCAGTTGGTACATTTTTTTCGACGATACTGTTCAACGTCGTGTTGGGATAAACGGCGGGCTGGGGAAAGGTAGACTTTTTAACGAATTCACTGTCGAGCAAAATTTGTCGGTTATCACACAGCGCCACAATTGCGTCTCGCATAATCGTGCAAATATGGGCTGAAACAACGCACGTTCTCATTTTAGTCGCGATACCGTAGGCGGTATATGTTCATATATATGTATATACAATACATAATATCATATAGTATTTCTAAAAATAATACGCAGGAGTAAAACGGAAGTTACTGAATTAAGTGGTAATGACAAGAAGTTCAATATAATATACTTAGACCTTTATTTGATAAAAAAGACATCATCTATGAAATGAAATTTAAAAATTCTATCGTTATATTTATATTTTAATAACTGTATAATTAATTATCACATAGTTGATGCATTATTACACCAAAAACAATGCGCTGGCACTCATTGCCCGGCGCGGCTCCATGCAAAATTCATGCGCCGAGCAATGGGTGTTGGCGCGGCAGTCAACGTATTAAAATAGTAAAATGGACTATAAATATTTATATCGTCTCACATAACACAGGATTTGGTTAACAGATTGCGCGGTTATATATATATATATATATTTACAAATGCTAGTTTCATATGTGACTGCTATTTCGAAAACAGTTTACTCGCTAAATCAGTATCACACGAGAAGATACAAACTATTTCAAAAATCAATTTTTTCTCAACTCCGTGTAAATGGTACACCTGTTTTGAGAGCTTCTATAGACCAGTTGCTCTTGGTTGTACTCTTCCGTGCCTACCTGAGAGTAAATGTAAGATTTGCGATTTTCTGATTGTTACTAGGATAGTCACCGTGTGACCAAGAATCACACAAAATAAAGATTTTTCTTTTGAGAGCAGTTTAAACCCCTAGAACCATGGATAATAGCCTAGCCAAGTGGTTTTCCGGAAAAATCATTGCAAGGCATGTTTCCCACTCATCTGGTGACTACAAATGTCCCAGAGCCTGATCAGCAACGTCGCACGAATTTAGGGGATGAAAGACTGGAAAGTCCTTGGAGTATCAGGCGAGGCATGTCACTGTCGGAGCGACGTTCCCGGAGGATCGGGGGCGCAAACACCGTCGTTAAAGCGTATCGAACGGCGGCCGGATCGGTAGAATGATCGGATACACGTCGAGACTGCGGGAGTAGAAAGCAAATGTGGCAAGCGCATCGGCTAATGGTGACTCCGCAGCCCGAAGACTCGGCGGACGTTTGCGAAGGCTCTGGGAGTCAAGTGGAGGCGCGACGCAGGCAGCGATCGGACCGGGTGTTTGACTCTGGACAGCCACCCTGGTCCCTTGTCTACATCCGGCTGTTCCCTCACAGCTGTATTGCCAATTTATTGCAAGAGACAAAGCGCGTTCAGAGGGTAAGAGGTAGGAGGTGAGCGACCGGTCAAAGAGCCACTCCAGCGTTGGGGTACCTAGAAAAGGGAGCGAGCGAGGGAGGGAGGGAGGAGAGAAGCCTGGGCGCAATCAATAAGGCCGGAAAAGAAAATAGAATGCTGCCCCGCCGCTGCGGATCGTCTATACGTAATAATATTCGCCCCGTGGCGCGTGACACGGAACATTAAATTCCGGACGACGCAGATCGATTTGTTCATTATCCCCGTCTCGCTTATCGCCGGCCAGACGAACATTTTTAAACCGATGACGTATGTTCACCGACCGGCTAACATAAATCCTGCTCGCCGACCAAGACGGTCCCGCGAGCTACGGGTCCTCCTAGAGCTCTCTGTGTACTACCGGAAAACACCGTTTGTCCATTTTTGCCCGCACCCGCGTCTCCTCGATCGCTCCCAGCGGACCTCGGTGTTCGTCTTCTTTGGTTTTTAATATTCCGAGATAGCCTGTTTGGTCGGCCAATCTCTTCCGGCATGTTCTCGCTCGGCAAATTCAGGAGACACAATATCCTCTTCGAGGTCGGATCTACCGTTTCGCAATGAAAATAATAGAAATACGTACAGCGCTTCCTCGTCTTTTGTGACATAACAGTTTGTTTTATGAAACGTTTCTCTTATTTTTGTATCGTTATTAATAGACGATTCGTTGCGCTGTTAATAAATTGTTGAAAATATTTTTCGGCAGAGCCGTTCAAATAGAACGGCTTCGATTTTTATGAAACGTGCGAAATATCTCTTTCCGATCGATTTTGTTCGAACATTGAAAATTAGTTGTTCTATCAACACGGCATCGATCCACGGTAATAACTTTTCTCTAGTACCGCTGAGCCAATAATGGCAGGGAATGAAATTTCAAGTTTTAAGAAATATATGTGAGACCATAACTTTCAATCAAGGAACATTATCGCTTCGCAAACTATACTAAAAAATTGTTAAAAAATCACGCTTTCCGCTGATATACAGTTTCATGTAACTATCTTATTTTCTAAAGATTTTTTTACACATTTCTAGTATTTTATCCCTCAAAAAAAAAATGATAATGACGCGACTGTTCTCCCAATAAACGATTATCTCATGCCGACTAAACAAAATTCATGGTTGGTGCTCTATTGGCTGTTGCTTCTAACCGCATTAGGCGACGCAACGGCAAACATCTCGTTTCCAAGTTACGTCGAGAAACACGCGGATTTCAAAGGCTGTTTCGCTCGGCGCCCGGCAACAGTGGTTTGCGGCAGATAGGTTGTTACCGTGAATCCTGCAGGACTGTTAGCGTTAACAGTTCGCGGGAAATCTAATAATAATATTCCAGAGCTGTCCTTAGAGTACGGAGAGTCGGCGGGTTCGCGAACCCCTAGCAGATGTCCTCGGCTGACGGACGGCGCGGCGCGCACGCAATTTCTCGGTAGTTCTCCTCTATCTTTTATCTTCCACGTCCCCGCCTTACACGGCAATTACACCCGTCATTGCCACCGCGCGCGTTCACTCGTTCAACGGGTCTGAATATTAATGTCCGACGCGACGACGATGACTCGGGGACAACGACGCCGGAGACGGGACGCCACATCTGGCGCGATCGCGCTAATTGCGAACGGAACCCCTTCTGCGATGGAACGAAACGCGGTGCATCTCCGGCGACACACTCGTTCCACGGTCCCCCCATGGGAGTCGCATTAATAGCCGACCCGAATTCTATTATCGCCGTGCTATTGTCGCCGGAATCCTTTCTCGTGGAAAAATCAATGCCGGTCAATCGGAAATTGGTCTTCCTCGGCAATTTTTCCCGACAGAGAGACGCGGGCGGCCGTATCTGCGCGAAAACCTTCGGGACACGTTGCCGCAGACCTTCCGAAGCGGAAAACATTTTTCGCCACTCGAGAAACCTGTGCACCCAGCATTTTTCCGACGGACACACGGCGGCCTGGGAATTCGATTTCTGTGACCGAAATCATTTCAGCGTAGTTTCGAAGCTTAGGGGTTACATATATGTATAGTCGGGTAGGTTGTCCAATTCGGCTCGAAGCAAGTTCGAATATTAACGGGTTAAATATATTCGAATAATATTTCGGAGAAACTCTTCGGGTCATAAATGAAAATGAAGAAACAGAAAGTTCAAGACATGAAAATTGGTCAGGCGTTACCGGGTCCACCGTTCTGAAACGTTTATAATTTTACTACGAGCTTTATAACGCATTTCTTGCATTTGTAATCCTTGAATGGTTTCCAGATTGTAATGAAAAAAACTTGTTGAATATACGGAACATAAGAAATTGAATTCCGCGTGGCACGTTGACGGGGTCCGCGCGAGAAATGGCACCACGGCGGACTGATCGATGCGGTCCAGGTTGCACAGGCTTTTGAGGGAAGCCTCCGCCTCTGTCCTCGGACAAATACCACAATTTCAAGGTTCCCGGGTCTACAGCGAACCGCAGGAAAACAAACTGTTCAAAGACCGCTGTCAAAGTTCTTTGTGTTGGCCCCAGGGACAGAAAGGCGAAATGGCTTCTGCACGGTCCACTTGGCCGTGTCCGACCAATTACGGATTCGACGTGCTCCTTAGCAGCGGTATCGGCGTGTCCGACTGGTAATTAACACGATTCTTCTGCCCTCTCCCCTTGGTCACCTGGCTTAGGCTATTAGCGGTTTCTCGTCGCCGAACTGCGACACTTAGAGTCGTGATTAGCCTTTGGACTACGAAGGTTTATGAGCATTTATGGCAGCCACGGCTGGATCCATTCAAACATTTACGATTCATTTTCATTTGTATATGACTGCCGCGAAATTAGAATTTAGATTGAGTGTTTGTAACTCTGGGTCCAAACGGACCCGCTGTCTACAGTTCGAGGATTAACGGAGCAATACGTAGCTCGCAGGCCATTGAAAGCGATCCATCATGCTCGCACGGATCTCTTGGATCTCGCCGAGAGTTTTGACACGATCGAATCTTTGTTTGGACAACGAGGAAAAAAACGGATTGTATTTGGCCGGCGTTTCGACGATTTCGGCGTCGGCGCCATTCGTTTCCCGATTTTCTGGCCTCATGAATGGAGCACCGTGAGTTACGGCCGGCCATTAGTCACGGAGTCACTGAATTTCCTATGCGCGAAATGAGAGGGGCAGAGAGAAGGAGAGATAGACAGAGAGGGAGCCGTGGCCAGAAACGAGGAGGCTACGAAATATGGGAGCGGAATATCAGCGAGGAGGAACGAGGGGACAAGATTGGAGTTTGCATCCAAAAGGATCAAAGAGAGAGCTGCTACGCGAAGATTAAATCAATAGACGCGGCAACTGGGACGAGAGAGTGGACCCTCGAAATAGCCTGATCAAGAGGTATAATGAAGCAGCTGGTCCGCCGGGACTGTAAACAGAACCCGTCTTTCGGATTGATCGGGAACTGTGCCGGAAAATTGCTTGTTTGAATGGCATCAGCATTTTAGGATATCGCGGCAGGTAATTTGGTTACTTATTTGTTCAGTTAATTATCCGTCTCTGTAATGTTTGTTTTTTAACAAAATCGGTCGCTAGAAGCTGCGAAAAACATTTTAGATGGAACGATATATATTTTTATACTTCGTTAATGTTTGTTATCGAACATTACCCAAAAATCGGCCATCAGAAGGTGCGAAAAATGTTTTAAGGTACGACGGTAGCTAACTTCGTGGACTAACCTTTTCCTACATCAGTGAATTTGAATGCAAAGCTCGTCCTCTTTTCGATGATTAATCTTGAGAACGACTGTAGCTTGTTGACCAAAAAAAAATCGTTCCAAAATGGTCGAATGTTGGCAAGGTCACCCGTAGCACAAGGTCGCGAAAGAACGTCTGGTAAAAACAGGGAACTACCTTGAACTGGTTGGGAAAGGATACTTTGGAAGTTTTGTGGCTGCCGTTCTGAGGGATCGCCTCGATGAGAAATCTTCCAGAGCGTTGCGTCGGACGGGGTAGGTCATGGCAATTTGCCATTTACGCGTTCACCTGCTGAGAAGTCCCGATTTAACGCCCTGCGACCTCTTTCGTGGGACTGGTTCATGTCCGGAATGCTCGCGCCATTAAAACGATTGCGGAAAATTCATTTCGCGATGTTCTTGTTACTGATAAAGGGGAAGCTGAACCGGACCCTGCAGGAAATGGCATGACGGGGAATAGCTCGGCAGAAAATGTCTTGATAGAAAATGTTCTGCTAGAAAATGATTCAACTCGAAATAGCTTGGCAAAAAAATGACCTTGCAGAAAATGACGCAACAGAAAATAATCGAACAGTGAATGGTTTAACAGAAAATGGCCCAATAGAAAACGAATCAACAAAAAGTGGTTGAACGAAAAATAGTCCAATAAAAGATGGTCCAACAGAAAATGATTCAACAGATAATGGCTCAACGGATAATAGTCCAACAGATAATGGCCCGATAGAAAATGTCTCAATAGAAAATGGTTGAATGGAAAATGAATAACAAAAAGTGATTCAATAAAAACAGCCCAAGCAAAAAACAGAAGATGGTCGAGCAAAAAATTATCCATAGCCGAAGAATGTCGCTGCAATTATTGTTGAAAAAGCCGCGCCGGTTTTAATAACGTCCGGTTGAATAATTAAATGGTTGCGGCGAGGAGAAAAAGGAACCGGTAACGAAACAAGACGCGCGGATCTACTTTCACGCGTGTCCCGCATCGTCTGGCTAGGACGAAATCGAAATCGCCGGTCTGGAAAAACAGTACCCGTTCCACCGGGATACGGGAACCTGGCTAACGGTACAATCCGTGGCAAAATTCGCCGAGTTGTTGCCAGTCCGCTGATTACGAAAGCGGACAACGACACTTTGAATCGGACATAATCGATTGTGACTCGATACATGGCGACTGGAGTGCGGAATTTTTGGTATTGTCGGCGTGTCGAGAATATTCCAGCGAGTCTCGGCTATTTTTGCCAGTGGACTGCGAAGTTAGGGACATTTACTGTTACGCGCAATGTCGGTAAATATGAGAAAATGTGTTGAAAATGTAAATCAACGTGTTCGAACTCGGCTATCTTGGAGCGGGGTCATTGCCCTCTTCGACAGGATATCTGCTTGGTCCTGATTTTTATGTTCGAACGAAACAAGTTGTAACACAGAAACTGAAAGTTATCTGAAAGTAAAAATTAGATAGGTTTAGCATTTCCATATTACTATTTCCATTTGATTAAGGTTATAGTATACTATATTTGAATCTCTTCATTTAATAGACACGATGTAAAATTGGATAGAACAAGGTTACAGCGCCAAAGTATAGTGTTCTCACGGGTCGTAGGGTCACCGCAGCCACGCTCCCAAGCATATTTACCGGAAGCTCTGCGAAACAGGCTATAAGCAGTATCGAGCACGCTAATAATCCGTGGGACGTGTCGTACGTGACAGTTCGACGATTGCTCGTAGCTTTATCGCCCGCGAAACGCATCGCGAACGTGCCGGAATTTCGTGGCACGCGAGCGATAAGACGATGACCTCCTATGGGAGCGCGTCGCTGACCGTGATTCCGGCCTGTTTTATTAACAATCGCAAGGGCGATCGTTATCACGATACTAATTGCCGGTTAATTGTTATCGCGTTGCGTGCCGAATTAATTAAATCACAATCTCGAGCACCGTTTTTTTTTCAGTCAGCGCTTTCGCTTTTATTCCCATCCTTCCGGGACCATTATTTTTCATTCGATTTTCCATCGCTTTCGATAGTAATTAGATTGATTTCACTGTTTCGAGTTGCGGCGGTTCCTACAGGGTGCCATATTTTGCTGGAACGTTCTCTGCTACGAATAATAATTTTTAAAACCGTGCAAATACGTTGTCATGTTTCTCGTATTATTTTGTAATGGTCGATTGTGCAGCCATTATTTTAATTCGATTCTGCGTCGAATAACAATGGAAAATGTGATTAATAATTAAACAGCACGATCAATGTTGTACCATTTTTGTGAGACTGTTCTGTGCAGCAAACTGCAATTCTCCTGGCTCGAAACAAAAATATTCAATCAGCGTGGGATACTTGTTGGACTGTTTCGAAACTATCGATTCCTGTTGACTCGAAAAATATTCATGCGATACAAGTATGCAAGGTCTAACAATGGCCGCATCCGTTTTGCGAAGTTCGGCCAACTTCTCGAAGTAGCGAGGTAAAACAAATTACTGAACGAACAAACAGTAATCCAATAATGGAGCTTTAGTTTATTAGTCGTCGAGCAGCTGGCTCTTCCATTCAGTGAATACAAGTTCTATTATTAGGATCGAACGCTCTCGACTCTCGAGTTTTAAAACAATATCGATGTCCTTCCTTCACGGGGAGAGTCCCGGTTCCCATCGATCCTCTCTGTCCCTTGTGAAAAAAAAGAAACGAAGAAATGACCATCGAGAGAGAGAGAGAGAGAGAGAGAGAGAGAGAGAGAGAGAGAGAGAGGCGGCGCGTGAAAGTTTCGCGACGAGTGCAAGCGCACCCCGGCGCACGCACCGATGCACCGATGCAGTCATCTCGTCTTCACCGGAAGCCGATTCGGACGCCATTTATTCGATTACTAGAGATCAGAGAAATCCCGATTAATGCCTGCTGGCACCCATCCCTAATGGCCGACACAACGAACGTTTAATTTCCCCGGAAAAAGCCGCTCCCTCGTGACGGTCCCTTTCTGAAATGAAATTATGTCGCTTCTCTCGGCTGACAGTTTAATGAGCTTCAAGGTTAATTATCGGAAAAGTGGTCCAGTGATTTCTCGAACTTTGAATTCACTCGTTCCTCTCTTCCATGAATCATTTTTTCCTAATCTCATTGATTGCAGCGTTCGGCTAAGGCGCGGCACCTAATCGAAATGTCTGGTCAATGGATTTCTGTCGATATTCTTGTGAAGCATGAAAAGACGAATCCAACGAGTATAATGAGCATAACCTTCGACTTTTTCGGCTTCGAGATATTCGCGTTTAAAACAACAAGAAGCCGATAACGCCAATAATTATGGGATTCCGTGAAAAATGTCGAACAACTCGAATGGTGCAGTCATTATATTCGTTGAATTCGTCCTTTCAAGTTCTAGAAGACTATCAAGATAGCGAAGAATTTTGTCATGCGATCCCATGGTTATTGGTATTATAGATTGCTCCTTTCTTCAAATGTAAATATCTCGAGATTAAAGAATTCGAATGGTATAGTCATATTGTACTCGTTCGATTCGGCTTTTCAAGCTTTACAAGTCTGTGATATAGAAATTCTAGAATCTCGTAAAATAACATCTAAAATTCCCTTCACTGTTACGTTGTTTCGTCGAGATAACGCGAGCATGTCTTTTTCGACGAAAATACCAGAGATATTAAATTGCGGCCGCTTCAGTCTCGCAACCCACGCGTCATTCTAAAGAGCAATCCCAGTAGAAGTGGATTTCAGGGCAGTCGTCGATAAAGTGACCCCCGTAACGTCACCATCGGCGGACGAGTGCCACGGCCCTTGAAAATCCCGTTTATTCGTTAGACGGGGCGGTCGTGGTCCGGTTGCTGATGAAATAATGGGCACCGGACCGCGTTTAACCGGTGCACGCCACGGAACTATAAATAATCTCTCACTCGGCGTGCCCGTTTCCTGCTCCACGGCTGTTTTAATGCGTCGCCATGGACAAAATAATGTTTCAGCTTGACGCGGCCGTAAGAACCAGACCCGAGAAAAATCGGAGTCGGTTGCCCAGGTGCTTTGCTGGCTCCACTTCGTCGTGTTACCTGTTTCTACCCGGACCGCGACACTACCGGCCAATGCACCCGCCTTCCGTCCTCCCTTTGATCCTGCCGGGGAAGCTCGAATTGCCATAACGCGTGAAAGTTCCGCTAACGAGCATCGACTCTCTTTTTCACGCGACTTTGCATTTTTCTTTTCGGAGCATACCGAACTTGTACTTCTGAAACTTTTATACGTATACGCTTCTACCAGCCTTCAGTAATGCAAACATATTTTTAGTATATCGTAGTAATCGATCACTATCATTCTACGAGCCACGAACCATCGCACTGTCAGATACTCTCGATGAGATCTTCCAATTTTTCTGACAACTTCTGGAATTTTTTTGTTCGTAGTATAGTGAACAAAGATTGTTAAAATTTCTTTACATTTTTTTAGAGGCTTTATACGTAGCAAAAACATTTTTTTAAAGTGCCAAATCTAAATTGCAAAATCTATGAAGTATATTACTGGGGGCACTTCTGGCAGTGTCTCTTCATTTATCTGTCAACTTTGGGAATTTTTTTCAAGCAGTATAGCGAACGAAAAATTTCGACACATTTCTACGTGTTTTTAGGAGGCTTTGGCAATATGAAAATACTTTTAGAATGTTTGTCAAAAACAATTACCGATGATGAGAGGTTGGAGGAGAGCGTTAAGGAAGTTGGCTTTCGGTTCTGGTAAGAATACCTAGAAGGATCAAGGGGTGGCTTTTAAAAATTATAATTCGCTGCGATTTAGGCGATCGTTTCTCTTCTGTCCCCGACCTATCCTAGCGAAGTGGACGATCGCTTGTGACGGGCTCAAGAACCGTGAACTTGCCCATTAGAATTTGCAAGGCTTCCCCACCTCGATGAAAACGTGCTCTCACCTCGGTGTGGCGAGGCTCTCCCTCAAGGTTGTCGCGAGTGTTTCTCTGCTCAACCGGTTTTCGAACCTCTCCGCTCTCGCTCCTGTTCCGACCTGTACAGTCAGCAACATTAACCCCTTGAATGGCTCTGGTAAAAATGAAAAAATCGTCCATTCAAAATTTTTCGTTGGACATTCATCCGTTCCGTCGAACATAACATTCCGAAGCGAAAGAAACCATGGGAAATATTAAGTAATCATACCTTAATGTTAGTAACATTGGTATTAAAATGTGTGGTATAGTTTGAAGAAGTTTGAGCAATCGATTTATATTCCAACTCGGAACAAACAAGCGACCTCAAACGTAGCAGTATATCCGAGATACGAATACGAGCTAGCTTCCGAGTTAGTTTGAAAGAGCTTGCAGAAGTTTGACATGTAATTACATACGGATCTCAATCGATATACCGTTTCCTACATGGACTAGAAATAATAACAGTTTATTGCTGCATTTAAGTTTGATGTGCTGCAATTTGAGGAAGTCTGACGAAGAACCTACGTATTTATTAACTACTCTACATTCTAATATGCATTTACGTACAGAAAATAATAATTATTTATTCTTATTAACACGAAAATATAATGTGAGCTACCTTGAAGGAGTTCCAAGGAGGCTTGTGCAACGAATTTCTGCTGTGCTCAAAATAGACATCATTGTACAAATAAATGTACCTAAGACATTGTTGGTTATTTGAACGATTTAAGCTTGCTTTTTCTTCTGAACACAGATAAAATAAACGCTAGGAAATATTACGAATCAATTGAATGCGTGAAAGTTGTAAATTTCTAGATGTTTAAACAACTTACGTAAACGCATAGGTAAACGCGTTCATAGCTATCTAAATAATTCAAATAAACGCATAAAAATGCACCGACTGAGATATTAGGATAATTTAGATGAATGCATGAAAATACATACTCGTTGACTGAAATATTGAAGACACCTGTTGTTTTTTATACTGAATTGGGTGTAAATTAAGCAAGACGTTTAGTCTAATTATATGTTTATTGTTTACACCGCGATCACCGGCCGAATTAACCTTGGGTGATTGATTGTCCCGAAACAGTGGATGTAGCGGAAGGTAAAAGGCGCGTTTGACTGTAGCGTTTATAAGAGGCGCGTTTACAAGTTCCTTGGTTTGATCCGTCTGAATATGATTCTGCGCGTTTTTTAGCTGTTTGCTCGACGGTCTCTAGATATGTTCTGACCTGGTGCCGTTCTCCAGGGTTTCGAAGTCGACGACGTGCTTCTCCCACTCAGGGCCTGTTTTGGGGGAAAATTTATCCCTTTGTGTGGACCGATGGTAAACCTTTTTCTTAGCGCATGAGACGCACGCGACGAAACCTTAGCCGTTGTTTATTGGGATCATATGGCCCTCTGCGTCCGATTCCGGGACCCTCAAGTACCTCACGAGCGGTCCCCGGCGTGAAGGTAGTGCGGATTGATTTGTGGTACTTCTGGTGTCTTTGGCTATTTAGTTTCTTCTTGGAACGGTTAAGGTTTACTCATCGGAAAGGCGCGATTTATAATGTTTTCACAGCTGGGTTGCAGCTGACTGTGATTGTTCTTAAAAGTGACCCTGAGTAAGGAGAAGCCATCGACTTTTATCTTGTGGGAATCGAACACCTGTGTTCCCAAATATGCAAACAATTTAACACTATTCCTACCGGGACCGGTCAAATGACCGTTTTCAAATTTTCAATTGGAATTTCCTACATTCAACGTAAGTGAATCGCCTTTAAACTTTACGACTTTTCCTCATATATATGTATGATACATTTTTCAATATTCGCTTATTTTTTTATTGTTTATTTTCTGAGAAATATTTGTAGTCTGTCTTACCTACCACGACCGGTCATTTGACCGGTAGTACGATTAATACATTTTTATAATAGTTTCTCTCTAAGATTCAATGCCAAAACTATAAAGTCGTTACAAACAAAAGGTAATGTAGTTGTGGCACGATTTTATCCGAGAAGTACCTTCCAGAAAATGGTTTACTGCACTTCCAAGTGTTTACAGTTCTCGCTCGACTATAGGGTTAGCGTTGTTTATTTGCTTGATTGATATCCAACACGGTCCAGATCCTCGAATGTTCTTACGCCATCTTATCTACTATGACGCAAAATAAATAAACTTATAACTGAAGAAAATGTATAGAGGTCTTCCCACGAATTCAAATCAGTATAGTCTTGCGACACGAACAGAGTGCATCGAAACGTGAAAGTCACAAAGAGCATACTTGGCAGTCTTTTATTATTATTTTGTAATATTTTATATTGTATTACGTGTTATAAGTGCAATTTTGTACGATGTACGTAGCAAATATATAATAAACGGTTTTTCATATTTGGGAAAAAATGAAAGTAGAGAACCATCAGTTCCTCTTGGAGAGTTTGTCACTATGAAATTAGCAGAACCGTATGTGGAAGAAATATAACCACAGACAACTTTTTTACAAGCCTACCTATGGCAACAAAACTTTTAGCAAAAAAAACTATGATTGTTGGGACAATTAGAGCAAATAGAAAAGAGCTACCAGTACTGGCAAAACTGAAAAACGACGACATGGCACTTTTCTCAACCAAACTCTATCGCTCAAATAATTGTATGTTGAAAATTTACAAAGCCAAACCATGAAAGAAAGTTCTAATTCTCAATTCAATGCACAACTCCGTACAAGTTGAAGAAAATGACACCCGAACACCGGAGACAATTCAATTGTACAATAGCACCAAATTTGGCGTAGATGTGACCGATCAAATGGCCAGAAATTATTCGGTGAAATCTAAATCTCGGAGATGGCCTTTGCAAGTATTTTTTAATATCTTGGATTTAGCCGGGATAAATGTATGGGTGTTATATAAAGAAACTACGGGAGGAGAAATTACAAGACAGGAATTTCTATTCCAATTGGCAGAAGAACTTCCCATCGAATACCAACAAGAGCTCGGCAAAGAAAATCAAACAATACCCATCGCAAGTACAAATACAGGTTCCAGTGAACGGAAAACATGCCAGATAAGGTATTGTAAAGATAATAAGACGAACAAAATCTGTCTAAAATGTAAAAAGTACGTATGCGGAAAATGTACATTTGAGAAACGCATATATAAAAAATGCGACGAAAAAGAATAAAATGTAGATTATGTACTCTTGAACAAAAGAAAATATATTCTTATACTGGTAAACTGGCTATTGGTCTGCATACAACATTGAAAAATATAAATTGTGAACGACCGGTCATTTGACCGGCCGCGGTAGGAATAGGTATACGTGAAGTGTCGGTAGGAATAGTGTTAAAGAAACAGATATTGTTGCTATCAGTATAAAATAACATTTCAGTGGAAAAGATAGCGTTCAAGAAACGTGACGACGGTTCTCCGAATTTGTGTAATCAATTGCTTCCCTATTGGGAGCCATAATTTACCGCAGTCAGAGGCGATGAAGATAGACGGTCTATTTGTACTTTTGGTATTTACTTACAATTAGTAAGCGTTATCTTATCGGAAGAGAGTGGGGGGAAAGGGTTCGCGAGGTTTATTAACAGCGTTCTGCAAAAGAGAAATGTTGTGTTCAGTTCTTTCCGTCCACGTCACCGATTCGTTGCATTTTCGATCACGGAGCCGCGGATTCGAGCGATTCCCCCTTGTTCGGCACAGTCTTTGTTCCCCAATACCGGGACCCGCGAGTGTCCTCACTGCCATAATAGAGCCAGTGTTGTTCCGAGCACGCCATTGTGCCCTCCGATAACACCCTTTTGATTCGGTTCCTCGAGGAGTTTCGACTTCGAGAGCGAAGGCGGTGCAAGGGTGGCTCACTCTAGCCGGAATTAGGCTAATTCTTGCGGCGACGTGTTTCCTGCTAAGTTGCTGTGATATCTCGCTGCGGTGACTGATAGGACAGACGGTCTCATAGTGTTAGCAGTGAGTACATTATTATTTCGTAACGTTTTTCTAGCCGACGATTGTCGAGGTTATTACTTCGTTCTACGATTATATTTGCAATCCCTGTTATTCGCGTCTTCGATTTTTAGCATTTCCCACCCCCTTTATTTACAATTTTAACCTTCCTGATTTATATTCCTATATTTAATTCTTGCTATTTATGGTATTTTTATTTACGTTTCCAGACCTTATTATTTATGGGCTGCTTACAGCTCCCATTTTTATTGGGCGTGGTAGTTTTGGCTGAGTTTTCAACCCTTATTATTGTCACCCTTATATAGGTGTCATAAAAAAACAAAGAATTTTATAAATTATATCTTTGGAAAATATATTTAAATATTAACTACGGTCATTTTGTCGAGACAATCTTTCAATGATGTACAAGGTTTACTAATTTTTCTACTACGAATATTCAAAGAACAGCCACAAAATTGTCTTCTCCTCTGCGTTCTCATTATCTCATTTACTTAAAATTGTCCAATTTATCGCAATCATCGTTACATGTTGGAGCTATTAATTCTATTTCGAAATTACAACAGGAAGCATATTAAACGACGTAATAATGTATCTTTAATTCATGCTTAAACGATTCCGTAATAATTTGAAGAGGACAAGCTGCTTGATTTGAAAATGAACGGAGTGGAACGGAGTCGAAAAGAGGAGCATCTTTGTGATTACATAATAAACTGCGTAGTAAGTGGTGCACGTATGAATCCTTATTACTTTCGATAAATAAGAGCGTTACACAACGAGGATCGATCTCGATGCATTATTAACGCGTCGCCGTACTCTGACGTGTCCGCTTCTTTTTTTATTCGCCTCCTCCGCAACCGGATGAGACGTCGCAAAAAGCAAAATGGCTTCTGAATCGTTTAACTTTCAATTAACTGTTCAAAAGAAAAAAGGAGCACAATAATTGCTGAATTGAATTTCATTTTCTGCTGAAATACTTTTTCTGTTTGTTACGTTTTTTTTTATAACATGTTTTAGTTCATTAGTCGTAATATTGTTTAGTCTGTTAGTCGTAATAATTTTTAATCTTTTAGTCGTAACATTTTCTAGTCTGCTAGTTATGATATTCTGTTAATTTATTAATTGTAACATTTTGTAGCATAGTCGGTTCGACGTACGTGTGCATTTCATTGTTATATTTTCCAGGCGTTTTTGACGAGCCGAAAATGCGAGAAATCTCGCAATGTATTCCTCGAGCCGCGCCCCAGAGCACGGTTTTACCTCTTTTTTATCACTTCTTTTCGTTTTGTTTTAACCTGTTCCTCCCGGCCGACGCCATTTTGGGTTGCCCGCCATTTTTCAAATCGTCAAGTTTACGCTTTGGTCCGGTCACTTTCCAGCGACGCCATCAAACAAGCCTCTTTTTATCTAAAATTTAAATATTTGCAATAATAGTACTTACAACTAAATGATTAAGCAACGCATATTTTTAATGTTTGGTAAAATTAAAAATTTGTCTAGAAACGTATGTTGATAGTAAATTCGCGTATAAAATTTTTAATAAACGAATTTCGTTCGAACAATTTCAACTGAAAAATTCATAATTAGTCGTTGCTACATGCGTGCAATATTAAAAATTAAAACGTGATGGAATCGTTGAATACCGATAGCAAAGTTCAACGTTGAAAATATTAATCGAGAAAGATATACGTTAATAATTCTAATGAATATTGAGGAGGAATTGCGCAAACGATTTCAAGGAATTATTGCGAAAGAATTAATAAACTAGTCCACATGGAATAAAAAAAAGGAAGGAAGGAAGGAAGGCTACTTCAATAAATTGTGAAAAAGAGAAGGTATCGCGCAAAAGAATGGCAATCAATTATTCAAAAAGGAACGTGCAAACAATTCGAATACATATTTAAAAACGTTGACGATTTTAACAGATAACAGGACTTGATAACAATTTACCAGATAAAGTTACCAACTGTTTAAACTTCCATGCGAGTCCGTGGACCCGTGGCACGCAATAAGAACGCCATTATTATTTAATATTACGATTACTCGCACGAACCAGAGATAAAGCGGTCTGCGACGGTTTTCTATCGATCCTCGTTGGCAATAGCAATCGCGGGCTCGTTGGTCTGGAAAACGAGGCAGATGCGATTCGTGGCTAACAGCCTGTAGAGCCGTGGACCGCGTATAAATTGTTATTCGATCGTCTGGCTCCTCGATACGGATAAACAGAAATCGTCAGGATCCGGCCGCCATATTTTTTCGCTTCAAAAGCCCGTATTTCAAATATTTTTCAACGTTTTCAGACAAATATAATGTACAACTCCTTCGTCGCCATTTTTTAATAATAAAAGTTTCACGTCATTGCGCAATGAAAATTTTGGCGCACCGTTTTACGATTTATTTAAACAATGTTTAAAAACAATTCCAACTTATCTTGTATGTTTTAATCGATGCGTATATGTTTACTGCTGTATTTTATCTGATTTAACTATTTCTTTACTTATTATTGCATTTTATTCTTTATATGTGTCTACCTATTGTTCTACAGGAATTCATTTAAAACTCCATAGCTATTTATACTCGATAATTATGGAATTCTGCAGCCATATTTTCTAATTCGAAGATAATTTAATAAAAATTGAATTCCGATGTTTCGAATAATTGATCGCTTGCGGTGTCGATGATTGTTATTTATTTCTTTGCGTCACGCAGTCAGAACGGCTCGAATTCGAAGAATATGCCTGATCATTAACATAAAGACGATTTTACAACAATTTCTGTGGCGACGCGATAATGAAGAGCCGATCACGATCGGGCTTAGATTAATGGATCCTGTGTATGATTCAGTGCGATGAAACACGGATCCGGGAATGCGTTTGCGTCATATGTGGTTATTCCTTTTTGCTTTTTTTTATTTATCAACTACGATCCGGTCGTTTCCCCGTAAAAAAAAGAATCTACGATTCGTTTTTACTCGACCGTTGTCTCTCCGGAGTGTGGCATTGACACCTATCGTCCAAGAATACTCTCCGCTCTCCTCGATCATAACCTGAGTAATTAGCCGCGTACAGTCACGCGAGATTATTGCAATAAAATATGGGCGGTCCTAATGCGCGATTAAAAGGATTCGCCGCATAAAACGATTAAGGACGTCTACGAGACTGAGCACCTCGTGGAAATAATAAAATACATTAGAGTAGCGAACTTTCGAAAGAGTTTCGCCATATCGTTCTCTCATTATTTTATCCATACTTTTTCATAGGTCCTAATACGCGATTCGAAATCAATTACAATGGTAAATTATCGTTGCGGGGCGTAGTGCGAAAGGAAGACATTTATACAAGTAGACTTATTAATGGATATAATTTTCTTTAAATAACATTGTGCATTTATTATTCATGCAAGACTATTACTAAAGTTTCGTATGCAATCAAAAATGTATTTTGGACGGTGCTCTCAAGTGATTTATAGCTGCAGCGCGTTGTGCAAAAAGAAGTAATTGAAACTAATAGATTCATTAAGACTGGATTGGTGAACGTTAGATTAATCAACGCTAGTTAAATTAACACTAGAAAAATTTGAGCTAGATCAATTAACGCTAGAACAATTAATTCTAGAACAATTAATGCTAGATCAATTAACTCTAGAACAATTAATTCTAGAACAATTATGCCAGTTCAATTAATGCTAGACTATTTAACGCTGGATCAATTAATGCTAGATTAATTTCCATTCCGCGTAAGAACGTTTCTTTAAAAATCGTCGTCAAATCGTCGGTGTTTATAGCATTTGAATGAAATTTAACGATCCTCAGCGACCGTCAGTAACAGAATCTAAACGACGAACGCGACGTGTAAAACAATCTGAGAGGCTTAATTGCAGCAGGCATTGACGATATGCCTTGTCTCCGAATGACCGGCTTTGTGTTCGAGCTAACGCAACATCGCGCACGCGTGCAATAATAAGCGGCAGTCTCGAACAAATTACCGTGCGCGTTTCTCTTTCGGGGAAAATAAGTGGCATCGATCGCTGGTAATTACCGTATAATAAACGACGATGCTAACGTCCGTAAACGGTGTACACGTTACCGGAAAGTGCAGTTAATTATCGCGACCGATGAGACCGGCCGCCCCATTTCAACGGGAAAACATGCGATCTCTGAATCGACGCGCTCCTCTTCCACATTATTTTCTTACTCGGCTCGGCTTCCTTTTTCAATTATTTAACGGACGGCCGCGCAGGAAGCTCGTACAGTCTTCCGCAAAGCTGTACACCACCTATCAGATATTGAAAAGAGAAAAACAGAGAGTCGAGCTGCTTACTGCGAGATCTAATTCATTCTGTACTACGAGCTTGACGATTCAACCTAGTCGGCCGTTTACAACGATTATACTCGATGTGTCACGATACGTTGCCGTTTGTTCGTGGCGTGTGTACTCGTCAAAAAGTGCTAACCGATCGTTACGTACGCTTTGGTGATCTTTATGTAATTATATATTCTACGAAAGTGTTGCGTTTAAACAGAATACGAAGGAAATCGGAGGCGTGCGGCATAAGTAATTACAAGACCGTTGATTTTGTATATTTATCCAGAAATTATTGGAATTAGATATGGACGTTTACCTGTCCCGTAATTCTCGCAAGTGGTTAAGCAAATTGTTATTTTGCATAAAGATCCGCGCTCTAGTAGTCGCTTGCACACATCTTAAAGAGATTGCAACAGCCGGCTGGTTAAATATTTATTCATTGCTCGCATCAGCTGGGTCAGCAACAAATATTATTTGCGACAACGGTCGCAATGCAAATTGTTGCAGGAACTCCTTAAAAACGTGTACAAGTCGGAACAATATTTCATTGAGCAGCCGATCCCAAAGCGCGCGCAGCTCTTTTCAATTTAGCCTGATTCCGAGAAGCGTGTGTTGCAATGTCTCTTATCGCGGGCAACACCCCGTTGATAGACAGCATCCTTTCGTTAAGCCCGCGCAAGAAAGATGCCGGAGGACCGTAAATCCTGAACGACAGCGGTAACGTCTCAGTCGCTCCGAAAACCGGCGACAGGCAGCCGAGAACGAGGAAGACAAGCGGCCGGAGAGGAACAGTTTAATCCCGGAGGCCTAAAGCACACACCGCGATAAATTCGATAGAAGGTATACGTATATACATATATACGAGGAAGAAAAACCAGCGCTGAAATCTCGGGGCGAGCCCGCGCGCGAAGTGCTTACAGGCGCAATAAATCTGGAACGTCTGGAGGTAACGTGTCCGCAAACAATGAGCGCGGCAAAAGGTAGCGCCGCGCGCGCCGCGTTAACCTAACCGGGGCCTGCAATAAATCTCTGCCAGTTCGCTGGCTATCGGAGCAAATTAGCAGGCCGGCTGCGTCTTTCCGCGCGTCTTGCCGGAAGAATGTGCGTGAGCAACGTGATCGGGACACATCTGTGGGTAGAGTGGGATGAAATATTAGATTCTATTTCTCTCTTTTCTATTAAAATAATATATTTAATATAACTAAATCTGTTTAAATATCGCGTTAATTTTCGAAGCGAATTCCTCGAAAGCGATACGAAGTTTTTATCGGAGTTAGCTTTTGCCTGAGAACGTTTGGAGTCACGACTCCCGGTCGAAAAACTTCGACCCGGCGATCGTTGAAACCCGGCGACCTCGGCGAAAACGATCGATAATAGAGACGATATCAAAATCGAGACAATAGACAAAGGACAAGGCAAATTTAACGGTTACCGTAAATTTGAGTTACAGCAAGTCAACGAAAGCACTAATTGTTACTATGCAGCAGTAGACAAAACCCAATCAGTGCCCTTCTTACATACCGAAATGCGAGTTCTGCTCGATCGAAATGCGGAACCCCCAAAAAAGGGAGAAACGCTCACACCCCCAGACGAATTGTAGTTCGACGACGATCGAGTCGAACGATTCGTCTTCAGATGAGTCTGCAATCATTCATCAAACAGTCCACATCAAGGGACTCTGCAAACAGTCGACAACCAGTCGACGTCACACAATCTCCACCAGTCGAGATATAGTTCCATCCTCCAGCAGTCGAGGAAACATACAACATCACAGTCTCCCAGTCGAGACATCACAAGTTCAAGCATTCAGTCTCCAACGTCGAGCTGAATCGTTAACAAACAACATCGTACGCGCAACCACTGCTCTACTATTTGAATTCGTTACCCAATATTAATTTGGCGGGTAATATATCCGCGACACCGGCATCACTCGTCCTCCAACGGTTCAATCTGGGCCTTACAACCCCGGAAGGGTGGAAAAACACCCACGCGTCGATACTCTAGTGCTCGCATCGCAATACAAAATTTAATCTATATAAGAACTCTTTATCTCTTATTGCGACTCACGCTATCTCACTCTCTTCTAGTTGCGGTTCTCTCAACTGCTGGGCACAAAGTGGGCCTTATTCGTACCTGCTCGTGCGCACGTCACACCATTCACTCTAGATGGGACAATCGCCCAAAAATTCCAACCATTCACTCAGTCATAGACCATGCAACATAGACTCATATATAAAACCAACACTCACAACATCGACACCGAAAACCGATCCAGTAGAGACGAGGTTCCTCCGGAGGATTCCTCTGTTCTATGGTGTTTCTCGCGACCCTTTGCAGATCGAGACGCGAAAGGGCCTCAAGGATACGTTTTCATTATCGCCTCGTTGCGACACGTCGACCGCTTTTGCAGTAGTCGGCTAGGAAATAGGGAGGGGTCGATCGACTGCACGCGTGCCAGTCCTCGATAAACTAGAGAAATTGTGCAATGCGGTTACATCAGCCTTGCGGATACCTTAGATGGATAGAGGATTGCTTGCTGATCGAGTGGTCGCGAATGTTTGGCCTGCCACAGTATGTAGAAGTATTGCGGTTGGTGTCGGGTAGGCTTCTTGGGTGCTAGCGAGAATTTGGGACCGATGGGGCAAGCTCTGGGTTCGTGGAAGTTTTTGGAACTTGGCGGGAAAATTCTGATGCATTCAAATAAATTTATGTGGCTCCTTGGTTTGTTTAGGACTTACAAGAAATATTACGGAGCTTATACACGATGTTTTGAAAGATTTTAGAGTTTGTAGAAGGATTGCAAAGCTTGCAGAAGGACTATGAAGTCTGCAGAAAGATTACAGAGATTGCAGAAAAATTGAACAGCTGGCAGATCAACTGAAGAGCTCGTAGAAATATTCTGGGACCAGGAAAAACAATTGTAAAGCTTGTATCCATTGAAAAATTGATGGTCCACGACAGTGTTGGGACTTGGAAAAAATTCAGCGGGGCCTAAGGACGTCACCGTTAGGCCCTGAGATTAATCTGTAGTCTGGAGAAGTGCGTCGACGTCAGAAATGTGCCTGGAACAGAGAACAAGTTTATGAAAATGTCCCGGGAACTATTTACGAGGCTCTCGATGCGAATGTTTTCGCAGTCTCGACACCTGAAAGAGTTACGTTTCATTTCCCGGTCATTCACAAATCAGTCGAGACCAATGCGTCGTTCTGGCCGTTCCGAATGGTCCGGCAAAAATAGGCGGATCGCCCGGATCAGTTCGCTCTGAAAATGCGCAGCAGTAATTTCTCTCCTATCGTTCCTCGACTTGTGAATTAAAATTCTCAGATTGTTAATTTTTGACAGCAATCTGCGAGACGACGTGAGAGAAATGACTGCGTCCACTCGTTACGATTGCTTGCGAGAGAAATGATCTTCGATAAGACCCTTGGCAGACAGGCAGCAACACGCTAAGATGCAGGGAGGAGTAGGAAAGCACCATCAACGAATACAGATGCCTCGATAGACATGGAAAACAGGGGACTATGGTGTCGGCGCAGCTCCCTTAATTGGGCCAATTGGTACTTCACTTAATGAACATGTAATCGTGTTGAGTGGAGAGCAGGTGCTGCCTGGCGGCGGCTTTTGTTCGCGGGGTTCTGCGTCTGGGTCGTTGAGAAAAGATCGCGATGGGACCTGTTAGCTCCCCGCCACTGATGTGCATGGAGACTAAATAATTTAGCATCTGCGTGTCTGACTCCATTGAACGTGGACCTGATTGACTATCCCGGCCGATGCTTAATGGAAGCTAACTGGCACAGATATTCATCCTCTATACTTTCGGATGCCAGGTGTTGCGATTGCTACCCCTGATCAATTTGCTGGCTTGCCGATGGGTCTCGGACATGGGGCCAGTTGCTTTATGACCTATTCAATTGTTTGATTGAATTAGAAAAGAGTTAAGTAGAGAAATGGTCTTCTCGGAGGAGATATAGGATAGGGGATGTTGTCATATTAAAGTCGATCGTAAACTCCTGTAATTTTAACGTGTTCCTTTCACAATAATAAATTGTCATTTTGTGAGACAAATTAAACATTTAAAAGCCAATCGATGATCCTTAATCTGCGTCAGTTCCTAGGCTCGCCGATAAAGGTCTAATAAGTCAAGACCTTTCTCGCGAGTACTTGATTATGACTCTCTTTATGGCATATGATTTATCTAAAACAGTCTTTGCTAGATAGCCTAACCGACGCGTTCCTTGGAGGACGAACAGCGCCAAAAATCCAAACTTAACCCGACAACAGTTTCATTAATGTTGATTGATCTTGGTCCGAGTTCGGACCGGTTCGGGACACGTTCCCAGCCGGTGTCCGCTGGATAATGCATGCGGCAGAGCTGGTGCCCTAACCCCGGAATCGTCTATGTTCTTGTCTGGGGATCGTTCGAGCGGGCGCGCGTTGCCGTTGCATCATTTAAGCGTTGTCGTCCGTTCGAGTAGGTTGTATAGCAGTGGAGCAATCCGAATCGAGTTCACGGACGTAAAGCAGAGCAGCCGGGACCGATTGAAAGGTGGGATCCGCGGGTCGTACGTGACATAGATGCGCACACTTGAAATGATCGACGTTAATGGCCAAACAACGCCGAGTTACGCCGCGCCGGTCACGGGGCAATTTGAAACGCGGAGCCCTGCCCGGTACCAATTTGTCAGCGACCCGGTGTGTACCGGTGTATTATTGATGACGAGGCCGTGTTTCACCGCGATCCGCCCGTCCGATAGCCCGACGATGCTCTCTTGATCCGTGGCCCGGTGTCGCGTAAGCTGATAATACCGTTTTTCGGTGGCCGCGCAACACGTCCGACACACAGGCGCATGGTCAGCCTCGATTAGATTCCTTGGAAAATAGCGGATGAGCACGCGTTCCCGGCTTTCCAGGTAGCCGATCCATGTCACCTACTCTCCTAGGTGTCCGGGCTTTTTGTTCGAGGATCTACGGCGGTGGAGAGATAGACTTCTTGGCAGGCGCAATTGCTCGAATGATTGGGAAGCTCGAGCAATTGCTGTAGGCTTCGGGACACTAGGAAATTTCTGTGTCATCTGCCTCGCGGACTCTGTTCAAGAAGATGGATTACTTCTTGATGGATCTCGTAGAACTGATGCTACAGATGTTGAGAATAGGACTCTATGCGTTATCCGTGAACTGATCGGTTTGATAAGGCTCGGTTGGTCCTTGGGGGTTACTTACGGCGCCCTAGTTCTTCCAAGTTAGCTGCAGTTGTTGCGCTTACCTAAAACAATCTATTATAATAAAACCAACTCAAATTAATCGTCGCCCGAATGCAGCTGTTGCAGCGGCAACCTCGACAAGAATTTTGAGGTCCACTTCGCAGGTGTTGGACGCTGTCGAAGCCATCGAAAACAGTTGAGAAAGTGTATCGAGAGGGTTGGGTGGAAAATGGATTTTCGAATCGATGGCCCATTACGCGGGGCTATACACACCTCGTCACGGCGTTCTATGGTGTCAGCCGGTCGCGAAACGACATTATGCCACCGCGGTGCCATAGTATCTTATCGACAAAACTCCACGACGCAGGGTCGTCATTAAAACGGGGCGGTGCTGGCTCGCAGGAGTTACTACGGGTCCCCCTAAGCTGATCGGAAGATGGCCGAGATGACCTGTATTCATTCGGCTCTATCAACCGACCTTGCTTTACATCGCGGCCGCCGTTCACGTGTCGCAATTTCCTTAATACGCGGTCGCGCACGGCCCCGCATTGTGTCTGAAACTGCCCGATACCGGCGACACTTTTCATTACCCGACCGAGACTGCGGACAAAAATTAATCCGGGCTCGCTGAAAATTATCAGGAAGTTGAAAAAAATCTCCTTGCACGTTAATCAAATAATAGAACAGGCTAGTATTGTTCCTTTTTTCTGCGCTTAATTTCTGTTTTATTTCTCTCTCTCTCTCTCTCTTTCTCTCTACTTTATTCACTGAAAGTTGCTGTTTCCAACGTGCTCAAAATGGCGACTACGTCTCAGCCACCCGAAAATGGCGTCCAAAAATTAGAAACTCCGCGAATGTTCCAGCACACGACCATAACGCTGTAACGTCATTCGAAATCCCTGTCGATCTCGGTGAAATCATTAAACCTCGCAGGTTAATGGGGGTTCGAACACCGCTTACGTCTGTCGGAAAGGATGCGACAAAGTAACTGTACCGGTCGCCGTTTAAGTCGCGTCGTAGATCGTTCCCGGAAAAATCGAGAATGCGTCTCGCGCCGCGTTTCGCAACATTACTGAAAATAATGACCGCGTAATAACACGGTGGCCGGGGCCGGGGCTGGTTCGTCCGTCGGGAAACTGGAGATCGATCGAACGAAATGCCGCGGTGAAAAAAAAAAACCGGCCGCGTAATCGCCGATGGCGATCGTCGACCAAAAAAAGAACCGCCGAGAACACGGCCGATCAGATTTCCTCGGTCTTGTATCGGCGACTTCTGCGTCGTTCTTTTTCTTTTTATTTTTCCGCGGAGAAAATCGAAGTGTAGGCAGCTGGTTCGTCGGGCCGTTAAATGTACTCGGTGCTTCAGACAACCATCATCGACCGTAACATTGGCTATCCCCCCCTTGGCTCTGCCCCATTCCTTGTTCAGAGCAAAAACTGTTGCGCGATTTTCTAAAACGGTTGTTTTATTTCAAATTGCAACGTTACTATAAACTGCGACTATAAAATTAAGATGGCGGGTACTTGGATGAGATTGTAGAGGAAGCTTGGAATTATAATTTTGTGCTTTCGCACATTTTATGTTTCATCGAGTGTATAGAGAATAGCAGACAATTCTTAGAGAGGGAGAGTCAATCGGTTTGGCGAAGACTTGCCTAACTTTGGCTTCAGTTTTTCCGGCATTAACGGCAACACGCGAAGCGGACAGTATTTATTGGACGCTCTGTATGTTCAAGGTAGTAACTAATAGCGATGGAACGTCTGATGGTTGGTCAGTAGAAAATAAGAATTGCGGTGTACACCTGTTCAAGCTACGTAACTTCGATTAATTTTAAATTCCAACGGTTATGTTCTTACCTAGAATTTCAAGGTAAAACAGTTACCTACATTTCAATTATAACGGTCGAATTCGAATCCTAGAATTAAAACCCAGCGTACGAATACGAGTCCGAACTCGAAACAAATTTTAGTTATAATCATAGTTTCCAATCTAATACAAAACAAATGACCGTTACCTCGAATAATTTTAAATCTTGCAAACTAATTGTCTGCTCGTCGGAAATTTTGGTGCGCCTCGTCTGAAGAACCACCATTTTCTGCTCCGGAAAAACCGCGGTTCCAACGATAGAATCTACATTCGGCGGAAGTTTAATTAGCTCCGCAGAAATTAAACTTCAGCCCCAGCGGTAGAATTTAGTAGCGAGATTCAAAAACGTTCGTATTGTTCACCCTTGCATTTGAATTTTCCCGCGTTCGAACGGCAACGGTCCGATTTGAATCGCAACCGCCGGAAGAGAACAATTGGGAACTGTCTTGTAGGATCGCATAGAACCGTGCGAATTCACCGAAATTTCTTCGTTGTCTCGAGGAGAAGGAGATAGTAGGCGGTGACGTTTGTTTATCGAAGGCTCGCGATAATATTGTTCGATGAAGAACAGTCGGCGATTCCTCTGCGCCGCGATGGCCGACGGGAACACGTGCCGTTGACAGACGTAGTTGCCCGTGGAGAGAGAGTGAGAGAGAGAGAGAGAGAG